>NC_139018.1:122506805-122798402 GCF_964374135.1 Grampus griseus
GTACTACGAGGTCATGGCTCCTCTGCAGACCCGCATGGCATGCCTGGTTGTGTTCTGCAGCGTCCCAGCACGTGCTTGGATCGATGATGACACCCTTGTATGCATTCCTTGGAAAATCTGAACAAAATGAGTGAGAACACTCTACCGTCTCCTCATCGAGTCTGAGGTCCAGCATGTTTCCTCTCTCGGGCATACGGACAGTGAGGAGCGAGGTAGGTAACCTGCGTAGATTTGTGATCCCATTGCCGGAGGAATGATGCCCAAAGGGTGTCTTGCAGGACGTAGAGAAGATAGACATGCTGAGGCGTCTGTGCCGCTCTCCTTGAAGATAGGTGAGTTATGCGAACATGCCCTTTGGCCACTTTGTTCCCTTGTTTGGGAATGTGCAAAGCGAAAAGTTTTTCTCCCACAGGGCATGATGCGTCCGGCCCGTGAGGCACGCAGGACTTTCGAAGAGCCAGAGATTTACCTGGAGCGGTGTGTTGGCGGAACAGCGACGCGGGCACTGTTGCGATGCCGGGTGTGCTGCCGCAGACAGGCACTGTGCCCTTTGAAGCTTCCAGGTCCCCTTGGGTGGCAGAGGTCTTCCGTTGGCAATCTGTCTGTGGTTCTCGAGGGCAGTGCCTTTGATCTCTGTGAGGTTCTCGGTAGTGTCGCTGTGGCAGTGGAGAAGTGCCAGGATCCGTGGGGTAGGGTCAGTGTCATCAAAGCGGACATGCTTGCGATCTGTCATCGCAGGTGTACAGTGTCCCCCTGTTTGCACGATGTCTGTGGCTTCCAATGGGGTCGAGTTGCCCCGTGGGCAGGAGGAGGCCAGGGAGGACGAGGCTGGCAAGGATTTGTGCGTTTGCTCAGGGTTCAGGGCCGCCAACCCTGCTGGGTGGGTGCTGGCGAAACGTGGCAGGGATGGTAGCCTAGTTTCGGCTGTGGGGTCTGAACTTGGGTCATGGTTGCTGAAGCCCATCATTTCCTGTGGTGGGCATTCCTATGGGCCCACAGAAAGTGATTTGGCCTAGTTGGCGAGAATAGGCACATAGGCCAAATTTCGTTACCCCTCGAGTGGTGCCGGGCTGCATGTTGCCTGTAGCCTGCCGCAGGTCAGGGTCGGCCCGACCAGCGGAGGTTGTCTTGCCTCCAGGAGTGCTGGAAGTGGCCCCAAGCGCACATCAGATGTGCTACTAGCTGGCAGGTTCTCCGTGTCCACGTATATGTCACACCCACGGCCGGGAGGCAAGTCTGGTTAGGTCTTTGTGCTTTGGTCAGAAGGCTTGGCTGTGGGAGAGCGGGAATCCGTGGCCTATTTCAACAGCCCCTGGGTTTCAGAGTTTGCATTCGGCCTCTTGAAGCTTGAAGGGGTCTTTCTCCATTTAGGGAGGGCGGTGTCCAGTGCCAGTGCACTGCGTATCCACTGTGGCTTTTACGATTCGGTGTCTCTGTGGAGGTCCTCAGGGACCCATGGAGACCAAGATGCGGATTCAGAGGAACACAAAGAAGCCCAGAAGCTCGTCCTCGTGAGTTGTTACAGTCACATACACGCATAGGTGTGAACACACACATAGACCCTCTGAAATACCGGCCAACGTACGTGCCTAACTTTCTGCAGTCGTGTTGTCAGACAAACATTGAGTTCTCAGTAAGGATAGAGTCCTTGGGAAGCAGGGTCCGGGCTCAAGCCCAGGTAAACATTCGCACGAATCACACTCTCTGTGGGCCCCAGTCCAATTCTGAAGCCTGCGTGATTTATGTCCACTTCTCAGGTGCGGTTTCTGGGCAAGGGTGGCCGACAGTAAAGGCCAGAAGACTTTCGCATTGTCTGATGACTGGAGGTGCTAAGGAGAACTGGAAAAGTGAGGTGGGGACAGGTTTCTAAGCGTGGTCCCGGATGACTCAGGAAGGTAGGCATTCACTCAGCCTAAGATGTGCCATTGGATATTAGGTTTTCCTCAGACGGGCCCAGTGGCTTCAAGAGTAGTTTGACTGTTGCTCTTGCAGAGTGGCCTGAGGGCTGCAGATTCCCCAGGGTTTTGGAGTACTACGAGGTCATGGCTCCTCTGCAGACCCGCATGGCATGCCTGGTTGTGTTCTGCAGCGTCCCAGCACGTGCTTGGATCGATGATGACACCCTTGTATGCATTCCTTGGAAAATCTGAACAAAATGAGTGAGAACGCTCTACCGTCTCCTCATCGAGTCTGATGTCCAGCAAGTTTCCTCTCTCGGGCGTAGGGGACAGTGAGGAGCGGGGTATGTAAATTGGGTAGAGTTGTGATCCCATTGCCAGTGGAATAACGCCCAAAGGGTGTGTGGCAGGACTTAGAGAAGATAGACATGCTTAGGCCCCGCGTCCCCTGCTGACATGCATGCAAACACCACTCAGGGCTCCAGACTTGGAGGGGCTCCGCTCTGAGGGTCGACTGTGTCTGCCCATGAGCTGGGCCGTCTATGAATATCAGGTCAGTGCTGAAAGACCGTTGAAGGAATGCGAGGGGGCAGGCTCTCCTGCTGGTCTTAAGAGTTGGACTGTGTCCTGGTGTATGCCCAGTGAGCTTGCAGCTTGGAATGGTGTGTTTTGGCCGGGATCACGCTTTGTGCACGCCGCTTCGGGGTTTAGCTCTGGAAGCCAAAACGAGCAAGCTTCCCCGGTTGGGGCCTGGAGCATGAGGCCGGGCCTGTGGCCCTCACTGTCGTTTGCTTTGGCGCTTTGATGTTCTTGAGTTCCCGGTGTGGCTGGAGCAGTGAGTGGGTCTGGACTGGGGTTGGGCCTTGGTGGAAGGGGACTGATGGATTAGGCCTAGTTAGGGCCCATGTCAGCTCCTGTACTACAGCTCCCGGCACAGGTGTTGGCACAAAGCGGGCCATCGTGGAGTGGGGTTAGTACCGAGTGCTGCATTTAAGCCTGCGTGGTGGCTGTTTCCTGGAGAGGAAGGTAAGGCATCATGAGGACATGTCCTGTGTTATGTCGTGGGATGGGCTGTCATTATTGGGGTGCAGGCACTGGCCACGGCTTCCCAAGGATGTGTCCTGTCCGTGATGGGTTGGCATCAGTTGCCTATGAAGGGGATGGGTTTGGCAGTTCAAGAGGATGGGGTGAGGTAGGTAACCTGCGTAGAGTTGTGATCCCATTGCTGGAGGAATGATGCCCAGAGGGTGTCTAGCAGGACGTAGAGCAGATAGACATGCTGAGGCGTCTGTGCCGCTCTCTTTGAGGATAGGTGAGTTGTGTGAACATGCCATTTGGCCAATATGTTGCCTTGTTTGGGAATGTGCAAAGCGAAAAGATTTTCTCCCACAGGGCATGATGCGTCCGGCCCGTGAGGCACGCGGGACTTTCGAAGAGCCAGAGATTTACCTGGAGCAGTGTGTTGGCGGAACAGCGACGCGGGCACTGTTGCGATGCCGGGTGCGCTGCCGCAGACAGGCACTGTGCCCTTTGAAGCTTCCAGGTCCCCTTGGGTGTCAGGTCCCCTTGGGTGGCAGAGGTCTTCCGTTGGCAATCTGTCTGTGGTTCGCGGGGACAGTGCCTTTGACCTCTGTGAGGTTCTCGGTAGTGTCGCTGTGGCAGTGGAGAAGTGCTAGGATCTGTGGGGTAGGGTCAGTGTCATCAAAGCAGACATGCTTGCGATCTGTAATCCCTGGTGTACAGTGTCCCCCTGTTTGCACCATGTCTGTGGCTTCCAGTAGGGTCGAGTTGCCCCGTGGGCCGGAGGAAGGCACGGAGGAAGAATCTGTCCAGGGTTTGTGCGTTTCCTCGGGGTTCAGGGCCGCCAACACTACTGGCTGGGTGCTGGCGAAACATGGCAGGGATGGTAGCCTAGCTTCGGCTGTGGTGTCCGAACCGGGGTCATGGTTGCTGAAGCCCACCACTTCCTGGGGTGGGCATTCCCATGGGTCCACAGAAATTGATTTGGCCAAGTTGGCGAGAATTCGCACATTGGCCGAATTTCGTTAGTCCCTTGAGTGGTGCCGGCCCGCATCTTGCCAGTAGCGTGCTGCAGGTCAGGGTCGTCCCGACCAGCGGAGGTTCTCTTGCCTCCAGGAGTGCTGAAAGAGGCCCAAAGTGCACATCAGATGTGCTACTAGCTGGCAGGATCTCTGGGTCCACGTATATGTCATACCCACGGCCGGGAGGCAAGACTGGTTAGGTCTTTGAGCTTTGGTCAGAAGGCTTGGCTGTGGGAGAGCGGGAATCCGTGGCCTATTTCAAAAGCCCCTGGGTTTCAGAGTTTGCATTCGGCCTCTTGAAGCTTGAAGGGGTCTTTCTCCATTTAGGGAGGGCGGTGTCCAGTGCCAGTGCGCTGTGTATCAACTGTGGCTTTTATGGTTCGGTGTCCCTGTAGAGGACCTCAGGGACACACGGAGACCAAGATGCGGATTCAGAGGAACACAAAGAAGCCCAGAAGCGCGTCCTCGTGAGCAGTTACAGTCATATACACGCACAGGTGTGAACACACACATAGAGCCTCTGACATACCGGCCAACGTACATGCCTAACTTTCTGCAGTCGTGTTGTCAGACAAACATTGAGTTCTCAGTAAGGGTAGAGGTCCTTGGGAAGCAGGGTCCGGGCTCAAGCCCAGGTAAACATTCCCATGAATCACGTTCTCTGAGGACCCAGGTCCAATTCTGAAGCCTGTGTCATTTATGTCCACTTCTCAGGTGCGGTTTCTGGGCAAGGGTGGCCGACAGTAAAGCAAGAAGACTTTCGCGTTGTGTGATGACTGGAGGTGCTAAGGAGAACTGGAAAAGTGAGGTGGGGACAGGTTTCTAAGCGTGGTCCCGGATGACTCAGGAAGGTAGGCATTCACTCAGCCTAAGATGTGCCATTGGATACTAGGTTTTCCTCAGACGGGCCCAGTGGCTTCAAGAGTAGTTTGACTGTTGCTCTTGCAGAGTGGCCTGAGGGCTGCAGATTCCCCAGGGTTTTGGAGTACTACGAGGTCATGGCTCCTCTGCAGACCCGCATGGCATGCCTGGTTGTGTTCTGCAGCGTCCCAGCACGTGCTTGGATCGATGATGACACCCTTGTATGCATTCCTTGGAAAATCTGAACAAAATGAGTGAGAACACTCTACCGTCTCCTCATCGAGTCTGAGGTCCAGCATGTTTCCTCTCTCGGGCATACGGACAGTGAGGAGCGAGGTAGGTAACCTGCGTAGATTTGTGATCCCATTGCCGGAGGAATGATGCCCAAAGGGTGTCTTGCAGGACGTAGAGAAGATAGACATGCTGAGGCGTCTGTGCCGCTCTCCTTGAAGATAGGTGAGTTATGCGAACATGCCCTTTGGCCACTTTGTTCCCTTGTTTGGGAATGTGCAAAGCGAAAAGTTTTTCTCCCACAGGGCATGATGCGTCCGGCCCGTGAGGCACGCAGGACTTTCGAAGAGCCAGAGATTTACCTGGAGCGGTGTGTTGGCGGAACAGCGACGCGGGCACTGTTGCGATGCCGGGTGTGCTGCCGCAGACAGGCACTGTGCCCTTTGAAGCTTCCAGGTCCCCTTGGGTGGCAGAGGTCTTCCGTTGGCAATCTGTCTGTGGTTCTCGAGGGCAGTGCCTTTGATCTCTGTGAGGTTCTCGGTAGTGTCGCTGTGGCAGTGGAGAAGTGCCAGGATCCGTGGGGTAGGGTCAGTGTCATCAAAGCGGACATGCTTGCGATCTGTCATCGCAGGTGTACAGTGTCCCCCTGTTTGCACGATGTCTGTGGCTTCCAATGGGGTCGAGTTGCCCCGTGGGCAGGAGGAGGCCAGGGAGGACGAGGCTGGCAAGGATTTGTGCGTTTGCTCAGGGTTCAGGGCCGCCAACCCTGCTGGGTGGGTGCTGGCGAAACGTGGCAGGGATGGTAGCCTAGTTTCGGCTGTGGGGTCTGAACTTGGGTCATGGTTGCTGAAGCCCATCATTTCCTGTGGTGGGCATTCCTATGGGCCCACAGAAAGTGATTTGGCCTAGTTGGCGAGAATAGGCACATAGGCCAAATTTCGTTACCCCTCGAGTGGTGCCGGGCTGCATGTTGCCTGTAGCCTGCCGCAGGTCAGGGTCGGCCCGACCAGCGGAGGTTGTCTTGCCTCCAGGAGTGCTGGAAGTGGCCCCAAGCGCACATCAGATGTGCTACTAGCTGGCAGGTTCTCCGTGTCCACGTATATGTCACACCCACGGCCGGGAGGCAAGTCTGGTTAGGTCTTTGTGCTTTGGTCAGAAGGCTTGGCTGTGGGAGAGCGGGAATCCGTGGCCTATTTCAACAGCCCCTGGGTTTCAGAGTTTGCATTCGGCCTCTTGAAGCTTGAAGGGGTCTTTCTCCATTTAGGGAGGGCGGTGTCCAGTGCCAGTGCACTGCGTATCCACTGTGGCTTTTACGATTCGGTGTCTCTGTGGAGGTCCTCAGGGACCCATGGAGACCAAGATGCGGATTCAGAGGAACACAAAGAAGCCCAGAAGCTCGTCCTCGTGAGTTGTTACAGTCACATACACGCATAGGTGTGAACACACACATAGACCCTCTGAAATACCGGCCAACGTACGTGCCTAACTTTCTGCAGTCGTGTTGTCAGACAAACATTGAGTTCTCAGTAAGGATAGAGTCCTTGGGAAGCAGGGTCCGGGCTCAAGCCCAGGTAAACATTCGCACGAATCACACTCTCTGTGGGCCCCAGTCCAATTCTGAAGCCTGCGTGATTTATGTCCACTTCTCAGGTGCGGTTTCTGGGCAAGGGTGGCCGACAGTAAAGGCCAGAAGACTTTCGCATTGTCTGATGACTGGAGGTGCTAAGGAGAACTGGAAAAGTGAGGTGGGGACAGGTTTCTAAGCGTGGTCCCGGATGACTCAGGAAGGTAGGCATTCACTCAGCCTAAGATGTGCCATTGGATATTAGGTTTTCCTCAGACGGGCCCAGTGGCTTCAAGAGTAGTTTGACTGTTGCTCTTGCAGAGTGGCCTGAGGGCTGCAGATTCCCCAGGGTTTTGGAGTACTACGAGGTCATGGCTCCTCTGCAGACCCGCATGGCATGCCTGGTTGTGTTCTGCAGCGTCCCAGCACGTGCTTGGATCGATGATGACACCCTTGTATGCATTCCTTGGAAAATCTGAACAAAATGAGTGAGAACGCTCTACCGTCTCCTCATCGAGTCTGATGTCCAGCAAGTTTCCTCTCTCGGGCGTAGGGGACAGTGAGGAGCGGGGTATGTAAATTGGGTAGAGTTGTGATCCCATTGCCAGTGGAATAACGCCCAAAGGGTGTGTGGCAGGACTTAGAGAAGATAGACATGCTTAGGCCCCGCGTCCCCTGCTGACATGCATGCAAACACCACTCAGGGCTCCAGACTTGGAGGGGCTCCGCTCTGAGGGTCGACTGTGTCTGCCCATGAGCTGGGCCGTCTATGAATATCAGGTCAGTGCTGAAAGACCGTTGAAGGAATGCGAGGGGGCAGGCTCTCCTGCTGGTCTTAAGAGTTGGACTGTGTCCTGGTGTATGCCCAGTGAGCTTGCAGCTTGGAATGGTGTGTTTTGGCCGGGATCACGCTTTGTGCACGCCGCTTCGGGGTTTAGCTCTGGAAGCCAAAACGAGCAAGCTTCCCCGGTTGGGGCCTGGAGCATGAGGCCGGGCCTGTGGCCCTCACTGTCGTTTGCTTTGGCGCTTTGATGTTCTTGAGTTCCCGGTGTGGCTGGAGCAGTGAGTGGGTCTGGACTGGGGTTGGGCCTTGGTGGAAGGGGACTGATGGATTAGGCCTAGTTAGGGCCCATGTCAGCTCCTGTACTACAGCTCCCGGCACAGGTGTTGGCACAAAGCGGGCCATCGTGGAGTGGGGTTAGTACCGAGTGCTGCATTTAAGCCTGCGTGGTGGCTGTTTCCTGGAGAGGAAGGTAAGGCATCATGAGGACATGTCCTGTGTTATGTCGTGGGATGGGCTGTCATTATTGGGGTGCAGGCACTGGCCACGGCTTCCCAAGGATGTGTCCTGTCCGTGATGGGTTGGCATCAGTTGCCTATGAAGGGGATGGGTTTGGCAGTTCAAGAGGATGGGGTGAGGTAGGTAACCTGCGTAGAGTTGTGATCCCATTGCTGGAGGAATGATGCCCAGAGGGTGTCTAGCAGGACGTAGAGCAGATAGACATGCTGAGGCGTCTGTGCCGCTCTCTTTGAGGATAGGTGAGTTGTGTGAACATGCCATTTGGCCAATATGTTGCCTTGTTTGGGAATGTGCAAAGCGAAAAGATTTTCTCCCACAGGGCATGATGCGTCCGGCCCGTGAGGCACGCGGGACTTTCGAAGAGCCAGAGATTTACCTGGAGCAGTGTGTTGGCGGAACAGCGACGCGGGCACTGTTGCGATGCCGGGTGCGCTGCCGCAGACAGGCACTGTGCCCTTTGAAGCTTCCAGGTCCCCTTGGGTGTCAGGTCCCCTTGGGTGGCAGAGGTCTTCCGTTGGCAATCTGTCTGTGGTTCGCGGGGACAGTGCCTTTGACCTCTGTGAGGTTCTCGGTAGTGTCGCTGTGGCAGTGGAGAAGTGCTAGGATCTGTGGGGTAGGGTCAGTGTCATCAAAGCAGACATGCTTGCGATCTGTAATCCCTGGTGTACAGTGTCCCCCTGTTTGCACCATGTCTGTGGCTTCCAGTAGGGTCGAGTTGCCCCGTGGGCCGGAGGAAGGCACGGAGGAAGAATCTGTCCAGGGTTTGTGCGTTTCCTCGGGGTTCAGGGCCGCCAACACTACTGGCTGGGTGCTGGCGAAACATGGCAGGGATGGTAGCCTAGCTTCGGCTGTGGTGTCCGAACCGGGGTCATGGTTGCTGAAGCCCACCACTTCCTGGGGTGGGCATTCCCATGGGTCCACAGAAATTGATTTGGCCAAGTTGGCGAGAATTCGCACATTGGCCGAATTTCGTTAGTCCCTTGAGTGGTGCCGGCCCGCATCTTGCCAGTAGCGTGCTGCAGGTCAGGGTCGTCCCGACCAGCGGAGGTTCTCTTGCCTCCAGGAGTGCTGAAAGAGGCCCAAAGTGCACATCAGATGTGCTACTAGCTGGCAGGATCTCTGGGTCCACGTATATGTCATACCCACGGCCGGGAGGCAAGACTGGTTAGGTCTTTGAGCTTTGGTCAGAAGGCTTGGCTGTGGGAGAGCGGGAATCCGTGGCCTATTTCAAAAGCCCCTGGGTTTCAGAGTTTGCATTCGGCCTCTTGAAGCTTGAAGGGGTCTTTCTCCATTTAGGGAGGGCGGTGTCCAGTGCCAGTGCGCTGTGTATCAACTGTGGCTTTTATGGTTCGGTGTCCCTGTAGAGGACCTCAGGGACACACGGAGACCAAGATGCGGATTCAGAGGAACACAAAGAAGCCCAGAAGCGCGTCCTCGTGAGCAGTTACAGTCATATACACGCACAGGTGTGAACACACACATAGAGCCTCTGACATACCGGCCAACGTACATGCCTAACTTTCTGCAGTCGTGTTGTCAGACAAACATTGAGTTCTCAGTAAGGGTAGAGGTCCTTGGGAAGCAGGGTCCGGGCTCAAGCCCAGGTAAACATTCCCATGAATCACGTTCTCTGAGGACCCAGGTCCAATTCTGAAGCCTGTGTCATTTATGTCCACTTCTCAGGTGCGGTTTCTGGGCAAGGGTGGCCGACAGTAAAGCAAGAAGACTTTCGCGTTGTGTGATGACTGGAGGTGCTAAGGAGAACTGGAAAAGTGAGGTGGGGACAGGTTTCTAAGCGTGGTCCCGGATGACTCAGGAAGGTAGGCATTCACTCAGCCTAAGATGTGCCATTGGATACTAGGTTTTCCTCAGACGGGCCCAGTGGCTTCAAGAGTAGTTTGACTGTTGCTCTTGCAGAGTGGCCTGAGGGCTGCAGATTCCCCAGGGTTTTGGAGTACTACGAGGTCATGGCTCCTCTGCAGACCCGCATGGCATGCCTGGTTGTGTTCTGCAGCGTCCCAGCACGTGCTTGGATCGATGATGACACCCTTGTATGCATTCCTTGGAAAATCTGAACAAAATGAGTGAGAACACTCTACCGTCTCCTCATCGAGTCTGAGGTCCAGCATGTTTCCTCTCTCGGGCATACGGACAGTGAGGAGCGAGGTAGGTAACCTGCGTAGATTTGTGATCCCATTGCCGGAGGAATGATGCCCAAAGGGTGTCTTGCAGGACGTAGAGAAGATAGACATGCTGAGGCGTCTGTGCCGCTCTCCTTGAAGATAGGTGAGTTATGCGAACATGCCCTTTGGCCACTTTGTTCCCTTGTTTGGGAATGTGCAAAGCGAAAAGTTTTTCTCCCACAGGGCATGATGCGTCCGGCCCGTGAGGCACGCAGGACTTTCGAAGAGCCAGAGATTTACCTGGAGCGGTGTGTTGGCGGAACAGCGACGCGGGCACTGTTGCGATGCCGGGTGTGCTGCCGCAGACAGGCACTGTGCCCTTTGAAGCTTCCAGGTCCCCTTGGGTGGCAGAGGTCTTCCGTTGGCAATCTGTCTGTGGTTCTCGAGGGCAGTGCCTTTGATCTCTGTGAGGTTCTCGGTAGTGTCGCTGTGGCAGTGGAGAAGTGCCAGGATCCGTGGGGTAGGGTCAGTGTCATCAAAGCGGACATGCTTGCGATCTGTCATCGCAGGTGTACAGTGTCCCCCTGTTTGCACGATGTCTGTGGCTTCCAATGGGGTCGAGTTGCCCCGTGGGCAGGAGGAGGCCACGGAGGACGAGGCTGGCAAGGATTTGTGCGTTTGCTCAGGGTTCAGGGCCGCCAACCCTGCTGGGTGGGTGCTGGCGAAACGTGGCAGGGATGGTAGCCTAGTTTCGGCTGTGGGGTCTGAACTTGGGTCATGGTTGCTGAAGCCCATCATTTCCTGTGGTGGGCATTCCTATGGGCCCACAGAAAGTGATTTGGCCTAGTTGGCGAGAATAGGCACATAGGCCAAATTTCGTTACCCCTCGAGTGGTGCCGGGCTGCATGTTGCCTGTAGCCTGCCGCAGGTCAGGGTCGGCCCGACCAGCGGAGGTTGTCTTGCCTCCAGGAGTGCTGGAAGTGGCCCCAAGCGCACATCAGATGTGCTACTAGCTGGCAGGTTCTCCGTGTCCACGTATATGTCACACCCACGGCCGGGAGGCAAGTCTGGTTAGGTCTTTGTGCTTTGGTCAGAAGGCTTGGCTGTGGGAGAGCGGGAATCCGTGGCCTATTTCAACAGCCCCTGGGTTTCAGAGTTTGCATTCGGCCTCTTGAAGCTTGAAGGGGTCTTTCTCCATTTAGGGAGGGCGGTGTCCAGTGCCAGTGCACTGCGTATCCACTGTGGCTTTTACGATTCGGTGTCTCTGTGGAGGTCCTCAGGGACCCATGGAGACCAAGATGCGGATTCAGAGGAACACAAAGAAGCCCAGAAGCTCGTCCTCGTGAGTTGTTACAGTCACATACACGCATAGGTGTGAACACACACATAGACCCTCTGAAATACCGGCCAACGTACGTGCCTAACTTTCTGCAGTCGTGTTGTCAGACAAACATTGAGTTCTCAGTAAGGATAGAGTCCTTGGGAAGCAGGGTCCGGGCTCAAGCCCAGGTAAACATTCGCACGAATCACACTCTCTGTGGGCCCCAGTCCAATTCTGAAGCCTGCGTGATTTATGTCCACTTCTCAGGTGCGGTTTCTGGGCAAGGGTGGCCGACAGTAAAGGCCAGAAGACTTTCGCATTGTCTGATGACTGGAGGTGCTAAGGAGAACTGGAAAAGTGAGGTGGGGACAGGTTTCTAAGCGTGGTCCCGGATGACTCAGGAAGGTAGGCATTCACTCAGCCTAAGATGTGCCATTGGATACTAGGTTTTCCTCAGACGGGCCCAGTGGCTTCAAGAGTAGTTTGACTGTTGCTCTTGCAGAGTGGCCTGAGGGCTGCAGATTCCCCAGGGTTTTGGAGTACTACGAGGTCATGGCTCCTCTGCAGACCCGCATGGCATGCCTGGTTGTGTTCTGCAGCGTCCCAGCACGTGCTTGGATCAATGATGACACCCTTCTATGCATTCCTTGGAAAATCTGAACAAAATGAGTGAGAACGCTCTACCGTCTCCTCATCGAGTCTGATGTCCAGCAAGTTTCCTCTCTCGGGCGTAGGGGATGGTGAGGAGCGAGGTATGTAAATTGGGTAGAGTTGTGATCCCATTGCCAGTGGAATAACGCCCAAAGGGTGTGTGGCAGGACTTAGAGAAGATAGACATGCTTAGGCCCCGCGTCCCCTGCTGACATGCATGCAAACACCACTCAGGGCTCCAGACTTGGAGGGGCTCCTCTCTGAGGGTCGACTGTGTCTGCCCATGAGCTGGGCCGTCTATGAATATCAGGTCAGTGCTGAAAGACCGTTGAAGGAATGCGAGGGGGCAGGCTCTCCTGCTGGTCTTAAGGGTCGGACTGTGTCCTGGTGTAGGCCCAGTGAGCTTGCAGCTTGGAATGGTGTGTTCTGGCCTGGATCACGCTTTGTGCACGCCGCTTCGGGATTTAGCGCTGGAAGCCAAATGAGCAAGCTTCCCCGGTTGGGGCCTGGAGCATGAGGCCAGGCCTGTGGCCCTCACTGTCGTTTGCTTTGGCGCTTTGATGTTCTTGAGTTCCCGGTGTGGCTGGAGCAGTGAGTGGGTCTGGACTGGGGTTGGGCCTTGGTGGAAGGGGACTGATGGATTAGGCCTAGTTAGGGCCCATGTCAGCTCCTGTACTACAGCTCCCGGCACAGGTGTTGGCACAAAGTGAGCAATCGTGGAGTGGGGTTAGTACCGAGTGCTGCATTTAAGCCTGCGTGGTGGCTGTTTCCTGGAGAGGAAGGTAAGGCATCATGAGGACATGTCCTGTGTTATGTCGTGGGATGGGCTGTCATTATTGGGGTGCAGGCGCTGGCCACGGCTTCCCAAGGATGTGTCCTGTCCGTGATGGGTTGGCATCAGTTGCCTATGAAGGGGATGGGTTTGGCAGTTCAAGAGGATGGGGTGAGGTAGGTAACCTGCGTAGAGTTGTGATCCCATTGCTGGAGGAATGATGCCCAGAGGGTGTCTTGCAGGACGTAGAGCAGATAGACATGCTGAGGCGTCTGTGCCGCTCTCCTTGAGGATAGGTGAGTTGTGCGAAAATGCCCTTTGGCCACTTTGTTCCCTTGTTTGGGAATGTGCAAAGCGAAAAGTTTTTCTCCCACAGGGCATGATGCGTCCGGTCCGTGAGGCACGCAGGACTTTCGAAGAGCCAGAGATTTACCTGGAGCAGTGTGTTGGCGGAACAGCGACGCGGGCACTGTTGCGATGCCGGGTGCGCTGCCGCAAACAGGCACTGTGCCCTTTGAAGCTTCCAGGTCCCCTTGGGTGGCAGAGGTCTTCCGTTGGCAATCTGTCTGTGGTTCTCGAGGGCAGTGCCTTTGATCTCTGTGAGGTTCTCGGTAGTGTCGCTGTGGCAGTGGAGAAGTGCCAGGATCCGTGGGGTAGGGTCAGTGTCATCAAAGCGGACATGCTTGCGATCTGTCATCGCAGGTGTACAGAAGAAGCCTAGAAGCGCGTCCTCGTGCGCAGTTACGGTCACACACGTGCTCACGCGTCAACACACACGTAGACCCTCTCACATACCGGCCAACGTACGTGCCTAATTTTCTGCAGTCCTGCTGTCAGACAAACATTGAGTCCTCAGTAAGGGTAGAGGTCCTTGGGAAGGAGGGTCTGGGCTCACGCCCCGGTAATCATTCGCATGAATCTCATTCTCTGAGGACCCAGGTCCAATTCTGACGCCTGCGTGATTTATGTCCACTTCTCAGGTGCAGTTGCTGGGCAGGGGTTGCCGTCAGGAAAGGCAAGAAGACTTTCGCGTTGTGTGATGACTGGAGGTGCTCAGGAGAACTGGAAAAGTGAGGTGGGGGCAGGTTGGTAAGCATGGTCCCGGATGACTCAGGAAGGTAGGCGTTCACCCACCCTAAGATGTGCCACTGGATATTAGGTTTTCCTCAGACGGGCCCAGTGGCTTCAAGAGTAGATTGACTGTTGCCCTTGCAGAGTGGCCTGAGGGCTGTGGATTCCCCAGGGTTTTGGAGTACTACGAGGTCATGGCTCCTGTGCAGACTTGCATGGCTTTCCCGGTTGTGTTCTGCAGCGTCCCAGCACGTGCTTGGATCGATGATGACACCCTTGTATGCATTCCTTGGAAAATCTGAACAAAATGAGTGAGAACCCTCTACCGTCTCCTCATCGAGTCTGAGGTCCAGCACGTTTCCTCTCTCGGGCGTACGGACAGTGAGGAGCGAGGTAGGTAACCTGCGTAGATTTGTGATCCCATTGCCGGAGGAATGACGCCCAAAGGGTGTCTTGCAGGACGTAGAGAAGATAGACATGCTGAGGCGTCTGTGCCGCTCTCCTTGAAGATAGGTGAGTTATGCGAACATGCCCTTTGGCCACTTTGTTCCCTTGTTTGGGAATGTGCAAAGCGAAAAGTTTTTCTCCCACAGGGCATGATGCGTCCGGTCCGTGAGGCACGCAGGACTTTCGAAGAGCCAGAGATTTATCTGGAGCGGTGTGTTGGCAGAACAGCGACGCGGGCACTGTTGCGATGCCCGGTGCGCTGCCGCAGACAGGCACTGTGCCCTTTGAAGCTTCCAGTTCCCCTTGGGTGGCATAGGTCTTCTGTTGGCAATGTGTCTGTGGTTTTCGAGGGCAGTGCCTTTGATCTCTGTGAGGTTCTCGGTAGTGTCGCTGTGGCAGTGGAGAAGTGCCAGGATCCGTGGGGTAGGGTCAGTGTCATCAAAGCGGACATGCTTGCGATCTGTCATCGCAGGTGTACAGTGTCTCCCTGTTTGCACTATGTCTGTGGCTTCAGGTAGGGTCGAGTTGCCCCGTGGGCAGGAGGAGGCCACGGAGGACGAGGCTGGCAAGGATTTGTGCGTTTGCTCAGGGTTCAGGGCCGCCAACCCTGCTGGGTGGGTGCTGGCGAAACGTGGCAGGGATGGTAGCCTAGTTTCGGCTGTGGGGTCTGATCTTGGGTCATGGTTGCTGAAGCCCATCATTTCCTGTGGTGGGCATTCCTATGGGCCCACAGAAAGTGATTTGGCCTAGTTGGCGAGAATAGGCACATAGGCCAAATTTCGTTACCCCTCGAGTGGTGCCGGGCTGCATCTTGCCTGTAGCCTGCCGCAGGTCAGGGTCGGCCCGACCAGCGGAGGTTGTCTTGCCTCCGGGAGTGCTGGAAGTGGCCCCAAGCGCACATCAGATGTGCTACTAGCTGGCAGGTTCTCTGGGTCCACGTATATGTCACACCCACGGCCGGGAGGCAAGTCTGGTTAGCTCATTGTGCTTTGGTCAGAAGGCTTGGTTGTGGGAGAGCAGGAATCCGTGGCCTCCTTCAACAGCCTCTGCGTTTCAGAGTTCGCATTCGGCCTCTTGAAGCTTGAAGGGGTCTTTCTCCATTCGGGGGGACGGTGTCCAAAGGCAGCGCACTGTGTATAAACTGTGGCTTGTACGATTCGGTGTCTCTGCAGAGGGCCTCAGGGACCCACGGAGACCAAGATGCAGATTCAGAGGAACACAAAGAAGCCCAGAAGCGCGTCCTCGTGCGCAGTTACGGTCTCACACGCGCTTACACGTGAACACACACATAGACCCTCTCACATACCGGCCAACGTACGTGCCTAACTTTCTGCAGTCGTGCTGTCAGACAAACATTGAGTCCTCAGTAAGGGTAGAGGTCCTTGGGAAGCAGGGTCCGGGCTCAAGCCCAGGTAAACATTCGCATGAATCACGTTCTCTGAGGACCCCGGTCCAATGCTGAAGCCTGCATGATTTATGTCCACTTCTCAGGTGCAGTTGCTGGGCAGGGGTGGCCGACAGTAAAGGCAAGAAGACTTTCGCGTTGTGTGATGACTGGAGGTGCTCAGGAGAACTGGAAAAGTGAGGTGGGGGCAGGTTGGTAAGCATGGTCCCGGATGACTCAGGAAGGTAGGCGTTCACCCACCCTAAGATGTGCCACTGGATATTAGGTTTTCCTCAGACGGGCCCAGTGGCTTCAAGAGTAGATTGACTGTTGCCCTTGCAGAGTGGCCTGAGGGCTGTGGATTCCCCAGGGTTTTGGAGTACTACGAGGTCATGGCTCCTCTGCAGACCCGCATGCATGCCCGGATGTGTTCTGCTGCGTCCCAGCACGTGCTTGGATCGATGATGACACCCTTGTATGCATTCCTTGGAAAATCTGAACAAAATGAGTGAGAACACTCTACCGTCTCCTCATCGAGTCTGAGGTCCAGCACGTTTCCTCTCTCGGGCGTACGGACAGTGAGGAGCGAGGTAGGTAACCTGCGTAGATTTGTGATCCCATTGCCGGAGGAATGACGCCCAAAGGGTGTCTTGCAGGACGTAGAGAAGGTAGACATGCTGAGGCGTCTGTGCCGCTCTCCTTGAGGATAGGTGAGTTATGCGAACATGCCCTTTGGCCACTTTGTTCCCTTGTTTGGGAATGTGCAAAGCAAAAAGTTTTTCTCCCACAGGGCATGATGCGTCCGGCCCGTGAGGCACGCAGGGACTTTCAAAGAGCCAGAGATTTACCTGGAGCGGTGTGTTGGCGGAACAGCGACGCGGGCACTGTTGCGATGCCGGGTGCGCTGCCGCAGACAGGCACTGTGCCTTTTGAAGCTTCCAGGTCCCCTTGGGTGGCAGAGGTCTTCCGTTGGCAATCTGTCTGTGTTTCTCGGGGACAGTGCCTTTGATCTGTGTGAGGTTATCGGTAGTGTCGCTGTGGCAGTGGAGAAGTGCCATGATCCGTGGGGTGGGATCGGCGTCATTAAAGCAGACATGTATGCACTCTGTGTTCCTTGGAGTACAATGACCCCCTGTTCACAAGGTGTCTGCGACTTCATGTAAGGGCGAGTCACTCTGCGCGCAGGAGGAGGTCACTTAGGACGAGGCTGTCAAGCATTCTATCGTTTCCTCTGGGTTCAGGGCTGTGAAACCTGACGGATGGGCGCTGACAAGACGTGCTCGGGAAGATGACCTAGGTTCCCCCGTGGGGTTCCAGCCTGGGTCCTGGTTGGTACAATACACCATTTCCCGTGATGGACATTCCCACGGGTCCTCATTACGTGATTTGGTCTAGTTGGCGAGAATTGGCATTTGGACTGTGTTTCGTTAGCCCTTTGAGTGATGCTAAGCTGCCCTTACCTGTAGCCAGCTGCAGGTCGGTGTTTACCTGCCCATCGGAGACTCCCTTGCTTCTGGAAGCACTAGTTGTGGCCCCAAGTCCACATTAGGTGTGGACTATTAGCTGGCAGGATCTCCATGTCCACATACATGTGACATCCACTGCCTGGAGGCAGGTCTTTTCCAGTCTTTGTGCTTTGGTCAGAAGCGTGGCTATGGGAGAGCGGGAGTCTGTGGCCTATTGCAACAGCTCCTGTCGGTCAAAGTTCGCATGCGGCCTCCTGCAGCTGACAGGGGTCTTTCTCATTTCTGTTGGGGATCCAACCAGGGTGTTGTGTATAAACTCTGGTGTTTACTGTTGGAAGCCTCTGCAGAGGGCCACAGGGACACACAGAGAGCAAGATGCGTATTCAGGGGCACACACAGTAACCCACAAGCGCGTCCTCGTGCGCAGACGACGTCACGAATACACACATACAGCGTCTCACACACAGGTCAGTGTACGTGTCTAACTTCCTGCAGACATGCTGTGAGACACAAATCAATACTCGGTAAGGGATAGAGGTCCTTGGGAAGCAGGTTCAGAGCTGAAGCCCAGGTAAATATTCACATGGATCATGTTCTCTGAGGACCCCGGTCCACTTCTGAAGCCTCGGTGATTTGTGTCCACTCCTCAGGTGCAGTTGCTCGGCAAGGCTGGCTGGCGGCAAAAACAAGAAGACTTTCATATGGTCTGATGACTGGATGTGCCAAGGACAACTGGAAAAAGTGAGGCGGGCACATGTTACTGAGCGTGGTTCTGGATAACTCAGGATGGTAGGCATTCACTCACACTAAGATGTACCATTGGACATTAGGTTTTCCTCAGATGGGCCCAATGGCTGCAAGAGTGGATTGATTTTTGCTTTTGCTGAGTGGCCTGAAGACTGTGGATTCCCCAGGCTGTTGCAGTACTCCAGGGTCATGGCTCCTCTGCAGAGTACTGCGGCCTGTCCAGTTACATTCTGCAGCTTCCCAGCATGTGTTTGGATCGATGATGACACCCTTGTATGCATTCCTTGGAAAATCTGAACACAATGAGTGAGAACACTCTACCATCTCATCGAAACTGAGGTCCAGCACGTTTCCTCTCTCGGCGGTAAGGCACAGATAATCTGAACAAATTGGAAGATCTGAACAAAATGAGTGAGAACACTCTACCGTCTCTTCATAGAATCTGAGGTCCAATACATTTCCTGTCTCGGGGGTAGGGCACCATTAGGAGTGAGGGCCATCGTCCCCTCGTGACACGCATGCAAACACCATCCAGGGCTCCAGCATTGGAGGAGCTCCTGTTTGAGGGTGGACCATGTCTGCACATAAGCTGGGTCATCTGTGAATCCCATGTCCCTGCTGAAAGGCCGTTGAAGGAATGCGAGGTGGCAGTCTCACCTGCTGGTCTTCAGAGTCAAACTGTATGCTGGTGTAGGCCCGGTGAGCTTGCAGCTTGGGAGGTGTGTTTTGGACAGGATCACGCTTTGTGCATGACGCTTCGGAGGATGCTTCTGGAATCCAAAATGAGTAAGCTTCCCTTGTTGGAGCCTGGAGCCTCCGGCCAGGCCTGTGGCTCTCCCTGTTGTTGTGTTTCACACAGTGAAGTTCTTGAGTGCCTGGTGGGCCTGGAGCAGTGGGTTGGTTTGGGCTGGTGATTGGCGTCGGCGGAAGGGGCCTGATGGATTAGGCCTCGGTGTTGCCATTGTCAGCTCCTCTACTCCAATTCCCGACACAGTGTTGACGTCAAGTTGGTCATCATGGTGTGGAGTGAGGACCGAGTGCTGTATATAAGCCTGCGTGGTGGCTGATGGACAGGACATAACAGTAAGGCATGATGAGGAGAGGTCCTGTGTGATGTTGTGGCATGGGCTGTCATCATTGGGTTGCGGGCACTGGCCTCGGCTTACCAAGGATGTGTCATGTTCATGATGGGCTGGCATCAGCTGTGTATGGAGGGGATGGCTTTGCCCGCTCATGTGGATGCCGTCAGGTCGGTAATCTGCAGGAGTTGTGATCTTGTTGCTGGAGGAATGACGATGAAAGGGTGTCCTGCGGGATGTAGAGAAGATAGACATGCTGAGGCATCAGTGCCGGTCTCCTTGGAGGAAGGTGTGTTATGCGAACATGCCCTTTGGCCACTTTGTTCCCTCGTATGAGAATGTGCAAAACGAAAGTGTTTCTCCCAGAGGGCATGATGCGGCCGGTCCATGTGGCCTGCAAGCCTTTCAAAGAGACGGAGGTATTTCTGGAGCAGTTCATTGGTGGGGCAGAGATGGGGGCACAGGTGCTATGTCAGGTGTGCTGCCGCAGACAGGCACTGTGCCCTTTGAAGCTTCCAGGTCCCCTCGCATGGCAGAGGTCTTCCGTTGGAAGTCTGTCTGTGGTTCTTGGGGACAGTGCCTTTGATCTCTGTGAGGTTCTCGGTAGTGTCGCTGTGGCAGTGGAGAAGTGCCAGGATCCGTGGGGTAGGGTCAGTGTCATCAAAGCAGACATGCTTGCGTTCTGTAATCCCTGGTGTAGAGTGTCCCCGTGTTTGCATGATGTCTGTGGCTTCCAGTAGTTTCGGGTTGCCCTGTGGGCAGGAAGAGGTCACATAGGACGTGGCTGTCAAGCATTTGAGTGATTCCTCTGGGTTCATGGACGCGAAACCTGCCGGCTGGGTGTGGCAAGTCATGGCCGGGAAGGGGGTCTAGTTTCCGCTGTGCTGTTTGAACGTGGATTATGGTTGCTGAAGCCCACCACTTCCTGTGGTGGGTATTCCCAGGGGTCCACGAAAAGTGATTTGTGCCAGTTGGTGAGAATTGGCAGTTGGACCGAGTTTCGTTAGCCCCTTGAGAAGTGCCAGGCTGCTTTTGACCTGCAGCCAGCTGTAGATCGGTGTCCACCCGACCATAGGAGGTTCCCTTGCTTCCGGAATTTCTGGGAGGGACCCCAAGTGCACATCAGATGTGCTACTAGCTGGCAGGTTCTTCAGGTCCACGTACATGTGGCACCCATGGCCGGGAGGCAAGTCTGGTTAGGTCTTTGTGCTTTGACCAGAATGCTTGGCTGTGGGAGAGCGGTAGTCCATGGCCTATTTCAACAGCCCCTGTGGCTCAAAGTTTGAATTCAGCCTCTTGGAGCTGATAGGCGTCTTTCTTCATTCAGTGGGGGTGGGGGGGGGTCCAAAGCCAAGGCACTGTGTATAAACTTTGGCTTTTAGTGTTCAAAGTCTCTGCAGAGGACCACAGGGACACACGGAGACCAAAATGTGGATTCAGAGGCACAAAAAATAGTCCACAAGTGCGTCCTCGTGCGCAGTGCCAGTCACACATGTGCCCATGCGTGAACACACACATACACCCTCTCACCCACCAGCCAACATACCTGCCTAACTTGCTGCAGTCGTACTGTCAGACACGCATTGAGATCTCGGTAAGGGTAGAGGTCCTTGGGAAGCAGGGTCGAGGCTCCAGCCCAGGTAAAATTTCGCATGAATCATGGTCTCTGAGGACCCCGGTCCAATTCTGAAGCCTGCGTGATTTATGTGCACTTCTAAGGTGCAGTTGCTGGGCAGGGGTGGCCGTCAGGAAAGGCAAGAAGACTTTCGCATTGCCTGATGACTGAATATGCTAAGGAGAACTGTAAATATTAGGCAGGCACATGTTGCTAAATGAGTCCGTGTATAACTCAGGTAGGTAGGCATTCACCCACCCAAGATATGCCTTTGGATATTAGGTTTTCCTTATTCGGGCCCAGTGGCTGCAAGAGTGGATTGACTTTTGCTCTTTCTGATTGGCCTCAGGGCTGTAGATTCGCCTGGGTTTGGAGTACTACGAGGTCATGGCTCCTCTGCAGACCCGCATGGCATGACTGGTTGTGTTCTGCAGCATCCCAGCATGTGCTTGGATCGATGATGACACCCTTGTATGCATTCCTTGGAAAATCTGAACAAAATGAGTGAGAACACTACCATCTCCTCATCGAATCTGAGGTCCAGCACATTTCCTCTCTCAGGGGTAGGGGACAGTGAGGAGTGAGCGCCAGCATCCCCTGCTGACATGCATGCAAACACCACCCAGGGCTCTAGCATTGGAGGGGCTCCTGTCTGAGGGTCAAACGTGTCTGTACATAAGCTGGGTCATCTTATCAATCCCAGGTCCCTGCTGAAAGGCCATTGAGTGATTGCAAAGGGACAGTCTCTCCTGCTGGTCTTCAGAGTCAGAGTGTGTGCTGGTGTACGCCCAGTGAGCTTGTAGTTTGGATAGGTGCGTTTTGGCCAAGATCACACTTTGTGCATGCCACATCAGGGGTTGATTCTGGAATCCAAAATGAGCAAGCTTCCCTGGTTGGAGCCTGGAGCCTCAGGCCAGGCCTGTGGGCTTCCCTGTTGTTGCGTTTGCACGGTGCAGTTCTTGAGTGCCTGGTGGGGCTGGAGCAGTGAGCGGGGATGGGCTGGAGTTGGGCGTTGGTGGAAGGGGGCTGATGGAGTAGGCCTCTGAGCTACCCATTTCAGCTCCTCTGCTGAAGCTGCCGGCACACTTTTTGCGCTAAGTGGATCATTGTGGAGTAGGGTAAGGATCAAGTACTGCATTTAAGCCTGCGTAGTGGCTGATGGCCTGGACAGGAAGGTAAGGGATGATGAGGACATGTCCTCTGTGATGTCGTGGGATGGGCTGTCATTATTGGGTTGCACACGCTGGCCACGGCTTCCCAAGGATGTGTCCTGTCCATGATGGGTTGGCATCAGCTGCCTATGAAGGGGATGGCTTTGGCAGTTCATGTGGATGCGTTGAGGTAGGTAACCTGTGTACAGTTGTGATCCTGTTGCCAGAGGAATGACGCCCTCAGGGTGTCCTGTGGGACGTCGACAAGACCGACATGCTGAGGCTTCTGTGCCAGCCTCCTTGGGGGTAGGCGAGTTATGCGAACATGCCATTTGGCCGCTTTGTTCACTCGTTTGGGAATGTGCAAAGCGAAACTGTTTCTCCCGGAGAGCATAATGCAGTCAGCTTGTGTGGCATGCAGGCCTTTCGAAGAGCCAGAGGTTTATCCGGAGCAGTCCATTAGCGGGGCAGCGATGGGGGCACTGTTGTGATGCCAGGTGCACTGCGGTGGACAGCCACTCTGCCCTTTGAAGCTTCCAGGTCCCCTCTTGTCGCAGAGGTCTTCTTTTGAAAATCTGTCTGTCCTCCTCAGCGACAGTGCCTTTGATCACTGTTAGTTCCTCGGTAGTGTCGCTGTGGCAGTGGAGAAGTGCCAGGATGCATGGGGTGGAGTGGACATCATCAAAGCAAACATGCTTGTGGTCTGTCTTCCCTGGTGTTCAGTATCCCCGTGTTCGAATGATGTCTGTGACTTCCAGTATGGTCGAGTCGCCCTGCAGGCAGGAGGAGGGCACTTAGGCCGAGGCTGTCAAGGGTTTGAGCGTTTCCTCAGGAGTCCGGGCCTCAAACCCTGCTGGCTGGGAGCTGGCCGAAACGTGGCCGGGAATGTGGCCTAGTTTCTGCCTTGGGGTTCCAACTTGGGTCATGGTTGCTGAAGCTCACCAATTCCCGTGGTGGGTATTCCCACAGGGTCACGGAAAGTGATTTGGCCTAATTGGCGAGAAGTGGCACTTGTTCCGATGTTCATTAGCCCCGTGAGAGCTGCCAGGTTGCATCTTGCCTGTAGGCAGCTGCAGGTCAGTGTTGGCCTTTCCATGAGAGGTTTCCTTGCTTCTGGAAGCGCTGGGAGTGACCCCAGTTGCACATCAGATCTTCTCGTAGCTGGCAGGGTCTCCAGGTCCACATATATGTAACACCCATGGCCGGGAGGCAGGTCTCGTCCAGTCTTTGTGCTTTGTTCAGAAGGCGTGGCTGTGGGAATGCGGGAGTCCGTGGCCTATTTCAATAGCCCCTGGGGGTCAAAATTCGCATGCGGCCTCTTGAAGGTGATAGGTTTTTCTCCATTCAGTTGTAGGGTCCAAAGCTAGTGTTCCTCATATAAACTTTGGCCTATTACTGTTCACAGTCCCTGCAGAGGGCCACAGGGACAGACAGAGACCAAGACGCGGATTCAGAGGCTCTCACCAAAACCCACCAGCCCGTCCTTATGCGCAGTCACAGAAAGACACATGCACATGCGTGAACACACACAAACACCGTCTCACACACAGGCCAACATACGTGCCTGAGTTCCTGCAATTGTGCTGTCAGACATGCATTCTGTTCTCAGTAAGGGATAGAGGTCCTTGGGAAGCAGGTTCAGGCATCACACCCAGGTTAATATTCATACATATCATGTTTTCTGAGCACCCCGGTCCAATTCTGAAGACTTTGTGGTTTCTGTCCACTTCTCTGGTGAAGTTGCTGGGCAAGGCTGGCCGTTGGCATAGAGAAGACGACCTTCGCATGGTCTGATGACTGGATGTGCTAAGGAGAAATGGAAAAAGTGAGGCAGGGGCATGTTGCTGACCATGGCTGTGGATAACTCAGGACAGTAGGGAATCAACCACCCCAAGATGTGCCAATGGATATTAGGGTTTCCTGAGATGGGCCCAGTGGCTGCAATAGTGGATTGCCTGTTACTCTTGCTGAGTGCCCTGAGGGCTGTGGATTCCCCAGGCTTTTCGAATACTCCGGGGTCATGGCTCCTTTGCAGAGCCAAGTGGCCTGCCCTGTTGTGTTGAGCACTGTCCCAGTATGTGCTTGGATTGAAGATGACACCCTTGTATGCATTCCTTGGAAAATCTGAATTAAATGAGTGAGAACGCTCCACCGTCTCCTCATCGAAACTGAGGTCCAGCACGTTTCCTCCCTTGGGGGTAGGGTACAGTTGGGAGTGGAGGCCAGCGTCCCCTTTTTGACATGCATGCAAACACCACCCATGGTGCCAGCATTTGAGGGGCTCCTGTCTGAAGGTCGACCGTGTCTGCACCTTACCTGAATCGTCTATGAATCCCAGGTCCTTGGTGAAAGGCCAATGACGGATTACAAGGCGGCACGCTGTCTTGCTGGTTTTAGGTGTCATACCGTGTACAGGTCCAGGCCCAGTGAGCCTGCGGCTTGGAGAGTTGTGTTTTGGCCATGTTTCCTCTTTGGTCGTGGCACTTTGTGGGGTGTTTGGAAGCCAAAATGAGCCACCTTCTCTTGTTGTGGCCTGGAGCCCCAGGCCAGGCATATGGCCCTCCCTGTTGTTGCCTTTGCCGCGATGAGTTTCTTGAGTGCCCAGTGGGGCTGGAGCAGTGGGCAGGGGTGGGCTGGCGCTGGGTGTCGGAGGAAGGGGGCTGACGGATTAGGCCTCGGTGTTGCCCTTGTCAGCTCGTGTACTGCAACTCTCAGCACAGTGTTGGTGCCAAGTGGGTCATCGTGTAGTTGAGTGAGGACCGAGTGCTGCATTTAAGCCTGCATGGTGGCTGATGACCTGGACAGGAAGGTAAGGCATGATGAGGAGAGGTCCTGTGTGATGTCATGGGATGGGCTGTCATCATTGGGTTGCAGGTGGTCGCCTCAGCTTCCCTGGTATGTCCCTGAACCGTGAGGGTTGCCATCAGCTGCCTAGGGAGGAGAGGGCTTTTGCGGTCCAAGTGGATGTGTTGTGATTGGTGACCTGTGTCGACCGGGGACCCCTTGCCTGAGGAATGACACCCAAATGGTTTATTGCGGTGGGTAGAAGAGATCCACTTGCTGAGGAGTTGGGGCTGGCCTCCCTAGGGGGAAGTGAGTTATGCAAACATGCCCTTTGGCCCCTTTGTTCCCTAGTTATGGAATGTGCAAGGCGAAAGTGTTTCTCCCAAAGGGCATGACACGGCCTGCCCAGGTAGCACGCAAGCCTTTCACAGGGCCAGAGGTTTACCTGTGGAAAACCGTGGGTGTGGCAGAGATGGGGGCGATATTGCGATGCCATGCACGCTGCCATGGATAGCCAGTTGTGCTCTTTCAGGGTTTCAGTTCCCCTCCCGTGGCAGAGGTCCTCCATTTGAAGTCTTTCTGTGATCCTCGTGGATGGCACCTTGGATCTCTGTGAGGTCCTTGTTGGTGTTGGTGTGATGCTGACGAGATTACAGAATGTATGGCGTGGGTTCGACCTCATCAGAGCCGACATGCTTGCTGTCTGTCTTCCGTGGTGCTCAGTGTCTCCCATGTTAGCATGGTGTCTGTGGCTTCTTGTTGTGTCCAATCACCCTGTGGGCAGGAGGAGGGCACGTGGGACAAGGATATCCAGCATCTGAGCATTTCCTCAGGGACCAGAGCCACGAATTCTGCCAGTTGTTTAGCTGGCCAGAACCTGGCCAGGAAGGTGGCCTAGTTTCCTTGTGCAGTTCGACCCTGCATAATGGTGGCTGAAGACCAACACTTCCCATGATAGGCATGCCTGCGGGTCCATGGAAAGTGATTTGGCATAGTTGGCCTTAAGTGGAACCTGGTCTTAAGTCCTTTGGCCCCTTGAGAGGAAGAGGGGCTGCATCTTGCCTGTAGCCAGCTGCAATGCAGTGTTGGCCTGCCCGTGGGAGGTTCCCTTCTTCGCAGAGGTGCTGGGAGTGGCCAGCAAGTGCACATCAGATGTGCTAGGGTAGCTGGCAGGGTCTCCAGGTTTATGTAGATGTCACACCCACAGCCAGGAGGCCAGGCTGGTCTCATCAAGTCTGTGTGCTTTGGTCAGAAGACGGTGCTGTTGGAGAGCAGGAGTCCATTGCTTATTTCAACATCTCTGGGGTCAAAGTTCGCATGCAGTCTGTTGAAGGTAGCAGGGGTCTTTCAACGTTCTGTGACAGGGCCCGAGGCCATGGCTCTGTGTATAAGTTGTTGCTTTTCCTGTTTGAGGCCTTTACAGAGGGGTACAGGGACACACAGAGGTCCCGACGTGGGTACAGAGGCACACACAGAAACCCGCAAGTGAGTCCTCGTGCGCAGTCACAGTCACACACACGTGCAGGTGTGTGCGTGTACACATATACCCTCACACTCGCGGGCCCACCTACATGCCTACATTCTTTCAGTCGTGCTGTCAGACACGCATTCACTCCTCCATAAGGGATTGAGGTACTTGGGAAGCAGGTGCAGAGCTTATCCCCAGGTAAATGTTGGCATGAATAGTGTTCTCTGAGTATGCTGGTCCAATTCTGAAGCCTGTGTGATTTCTGTCCACTTCTTAGGTGCAGTTGCTGGGCAAGGCTGGCCATTGGCTAAGACAAGAAGACCTTCACGTGGTCTGATGACTGGAGGTGCAAGGGAGACCTAGAAGAAATGGGGCAGCCCAGGGTGCCGAGCATGGCTGTGGGTCACTGAGGACAGTAGGTATTCTCCCACTCCAAGATGTGCCATTCGATATTAGGGTTTCCTTGGGTGGTCCCAGCGGTTGCAAGCGTGGATTGACTGATCTTAATGCTGAGAGGCCTGGGTAGTGGGGATTCCCCAGGCTCTGGAGCTCTCCGAGGTCACTGGGTTCTCTACAGACCCATACAGATTCACTGATCTTAATGCTGAGAGGCCTGCCCTTTGGGTTCTGCAGCATCCCAGCACATGCTCGGAACAATGATGTCTTCCTCATATGCATTCCTTGGAAGATCTACAGGAAATGATTGTGAACACCCTACCGTCTCCTTAGTGAAACTGAGGTCCACTCCGTGGCTTCCAGAGGGAATGTAAGGAGAGTGTCATGTTGCAATTGCTGCCTTGGATATCCGCAGTCACATTGTGTGAGTTTAGTTGGCGGGATTCTTGTGGGGAGAAGAACCATTGGGAAAGAGCCTGAGATGCACATCCATGGAGGAAGGCTAGGGAGAGCATGTCATCTCTAGGCACCCAAGTTTAATCAAGCTTCTGTGGTGAGGGTTGGCTCTGGAACCTTGCCGTGAGATGTTTTTATCTGGGGAGAAAGAGAAAGGCAAGGCAAGCGGGAAATAAACGTGACATGGTTGGCTAAGCCCAACCATGGGTGGACTGGTGGGCGGATAGATTGACAATGGGCATAGGGTTCCTGGAACTCCTTTGGGATGCCTTCAGGTGCATTTGAAGGCATGTATAGGGAAGGATTATGGGTGCACGTTCATGAACCATCCCGCCCTTGGCCTCTCCTTTGTCGATTTGCATCATGGTGGGTCCCTGTGCCAGGTAGTATTTGCCTTTGTGGCACAGTATGGTGTCTTCGCAAGAGGGCCAATTTGGAGGCCATGGGGTTTTTTGACCCTGTCTGGCCACGTTCACCCTATGTTGAAAATGTGAAGGTGTTCCTCAGGACTCCCCAGCGTCATTTCTGTACCCAGCCCACACACTGTTCCCTGAGGATTAGAGCTCTTCCCGGAGGTCTTTGGGTGCAACCCAGAAACAAGGGATTCAGCTTTCAAGGAGAGCCTGCAGGTTTAAGGGCAGAAGAGTTTTGTGGCACTGGGATCATTTTGTCCTGTCACCCACTGGTGGGCGGACCTGTGGTCTCCGGTGTGCCTGGCCTCAGGCCAGAGAAGTCATGCCGTTTCAAGAGTCCGGGCTGCTGGCTGCATTTTCTTATTGCATGGCTCTGGCTGACACATTTGTTCTGGAGGACCTGGATCTCAAGCTTTCTCCGAAGTTGTGGCACTGATGGGCCCAGCATGCGAAAATGCAAGGCGCCAAGTGAAGTAAGCCAGTTGCAGCAAGGGTCTTGTCCCGCAACTTTGGGCATCGAAATGGCTCTGATGCCATTTGCTTTCCATATGGTCCAAGTAAAGGGGCTCTGGCTTGGCGAGAGGCCAGGAAGAATGCCAGTTGGTGAGTCCCATTGGTCAGTCCAGGAGTGCCTCGGGTGCCCTTTGTTGTGGGGCCCAGCGAGCCGCTTTTGAAGGAGGTCATCACTTTTGGCCAAGGGCCATTCCCTTCTGGAAAGTAACTGGGACCACATTTCCCCTTGATTGTGAGTCCATTGTGAGGAAGCGTATGTGCCAAGAGTGGGTGTGTTTCCCTGGAGGGCAGTGGGTCTTAGGCTGAGGGGACCCAGTTCCCCTGAGGGTGTCTCAGGGGTTTAGGATGACATCATTATGCTTTGTCGGTGGGCAGGGCACCCAGGATGGGAATTACAAGGCTCGAGACCAGGGGGTTGATGGACTACAGCGCACATTGTCCTGATGGACGCCTGCTCTGAAGGCATCCATGACCCGATGCTTTCATGTTTGGCTGCTGACACACAGACAAAATGGGCAGCAAATTAAACATAGAGGCGACATAGAGCTTACATGTCTGGGTGGTATCACCCTGTCCCTCCGTGCGCCTGTGCACCCATGTACCATCCTCAAGCATCCGTGTTTTCTATCACTCCGAACCAGGTGGAGTGCCAGGGAAGAAAGGCTAGTGGCAGCGTGTGACCCTCTGCATATTCTGTAATACCCAGCAAGTCAAGGAAGACATGGCGAGGCGAGGCGAGGCAAGGCGAGGTGAGGCGAGGGGGTCTCAGATGCATGTTGGCATGCAGTCCGTGAGGTTACTGGTGGAACACTCATTGTGGTAAACTGCACTTCTTTACAAAACATAGATGTTTGCCCACGGTACTTTTGCATCGGGGCTGCACCATAATCTTCTGGGGTTTTCTCAGGGAGCACAAGCTCCGATGCTCTGAGACTTGGCTGCAATTCCTGCCCCACGTCTCAGTTCTGGGCACTCCTGAAGGCTGACAAGATTGAGTTCGCTGGCCATCCTGCGGTGGAAGCTGCGACTTTGCACATCCAGCCTTTGAGCAGGTGCTTGGATTGATGATTACTCCCACAAATGCATTCCTTGGAAATCTGAACAAAATGAGTGAGCAATCCCTACCGTCTCCTCATCAGAACCGAGGTCCAGCACTTGCCTCCCAAAGGGAAAGTAAGGAGAAGTTCATGTTTCATTTGCTGCATTGGGCATCCACAGACACCTTGCTCATGCTGAGGGTGGCGGCATTCTCGTGGGGAGAAGAGCCATTGGGAAAGGTGCCTGGGATACACATCCAAGTGGGAAGGCTAGGGACAGCGTGCTGTCTCGGTGTGCTTGAGTCTAGCCAGGATTGTTGTCCCCTGCCTCAGTTGAGCGTGCAGGTGCCAGAGGAAGTGTGAGCTTGTGGCGGGCCTTGGGCCTGCCATTGAGTTCTACAGGCCTTCCCCGCCCCCCAGTCGTTGCTTTGTTCCCTCAAGGAAACAGGTGTCTCTACACTCAGGGTCAGAGCAGGAGTCCTAGCCTAGGCCAGGCTTCTTTGTCATGGTCTGCTTGGGATATGTGATGCAGGGTAGGTGTCTCCTGTTGATCAGGGGAAATCAAATGGACCACTGTCCCCGGAAGTTGGGCCCAAGCTGATGGCTTCTCCTCGGGTTGTGTCCTCCTTATGTGTTAGTGGGCTGGGGGGCTGGAAGATGCCTTAGGCAATTCCCTGGGAAATCAAGCTTCTGTGGTGAGAGGTTGCTATTGCACCTTGCCGTGAGATGTTTTTATGCAGGCAGAGAGAGGAGGGCAAGGTGAGCGGAAAATACCCATGAGTTTCTTGGCTAATCCCTCAGGTAGACTGGTGGGTGAATAGATCACAGTGGGCATAGGGTTCCCAGAAGGCCTTTGTGATGCATTCAGGAGCGTTTGGAGGCATGTGCAAGGAAGGAATATGGGTGCACGTTCGAGGACCATCTCACTGTTTTCTTCTCCTTTGTTGATTTGCTTCATGGATTGTCCCTGTGCCGACAAATGGTTGCCTTCTTGGCACAGTATGGTGTCTTCTCATAGGGGCCGATTTGGAGGCAGTGGGGTGTTTTGTCCCTGTCTGGCCACGTTCCCCCTGTGTTGAAGATATGAAGGTGTTCCTCAGGACAACCCAGCATCGTTTCTATACCCGGCCCACGTAGCGTTCCCTGAGGATTTGAGCTCTTCCTGGAGGTCATTGGGCACAACCATGCAGAAACAAGGGAGTCGGCTGCCAAGGAAAGGCTACAGCTTTAAGGGCAGGAGAGGATGTGTGGTGCGGGGGCCATTTGGTCCCACCACCAGCTGGTGCAGCGAGCCTGTGGTCTCTGGCATGCCTGGCCTCAGGCCACAGATGTCATGCCAGTTCAAGTGTCCATGCTGTTGGCTGGGTTCTCTTGTTTCACGACTGTGGGTACATTTTGTGCTGGAGGACCTGGGTCTCATGGGTCCTCCGAGGTCATTTCACTGACGGGCCAAGACTGCAAAATTGCAAAAACCCACGGCAAGTTACCCAGTTGCTGCAAGGGTTTGCGCCACAACTTTGGGCATTGGAATGGCTCCGATGCCTTTAGCTTTGCGTGTGGTCAAAGGGAAGGTCCTCTGCCTTGGCAGGAGGCCAGGAAGTATGCCTGCTGGTGAGTCACCCTTGGTCAGTCCAGGGATTCCTCAGGTGCCCTTTGTCACGGGTCCCTACAAGCCGCATTTGATGGAGGTCATCACATTCGGCAAAGGGCCATTTGCTTGTGGAAGATCTCAGGGACCACATTTCTCCTTGAGGGTGAGTCCATTGTGAGGAAGTGTATATGCCAAGAGTGGGTGTGTCCACCTGGACGACAGTGGCTCTTAGGCTGAGGGGACCCACTTCCCCTGAGGGTGTCTCAGGGGTTCAGGATGACATCCTTATGCTGTGTTGGCGTGGAGGTCGCTCAGGGGGGTAATTGCAGCGCCCGTATCAGGGGGTTGATGGACAGCGGCGCTCTTTGTGCTGATGGCTGCGTACTCTGAAGGCATCTACATCACAATGCATTCACATTTGGCTGCAAACACACAGACAAGATGGGCAGCAAATGAAATTTTGAGGCTAGATAGAGCACACATCTCTGGGTGGTATCACCCATTCCCTCTGTGCACCCGTGCACCATCCTCAAACGTGCATGTGTTCTCTCACCCTGAACCAGGTGCACTGCCAGAGAATGAATGCCACCAGCAGCATTGGGCCCTCCGTATAGTCTGTGATACCTGGTGAATAGTGGACTTTGTGGCAAGGAGAGGCGAGGCAAAGGAGTCTCAGAGGGGTGTTGCCGTGAAGTCCTTGAGGTTCCTGGTGGAAACCTTGTGGCAGTAAGTGGAACTTCTTTGCCGAAACCTAGATGTTTGTCCATAGGATATTGTGCACCAAGAGTACACCATTACTTTCTGGGCTCTTCCTGGGGCACCCAAGCTCCAATGCCCTGAGACTTGGCTGCACTTCCTGCCCCATGGTTTGATTCTGGCCAACCCTGACTGCTGACATGATTGAGCTTACTGGCTGTCCCATGGTGGAGGCTGTGAGTTTGCATGCCCAGGCTTTGAGCACGTGCTTGGATCGATGATGACTCCCAAAAATGAATTCCTTGGAAATACGAACAAAATGAATGAGAAATCCCTACCATCTCCTCATCAGAACTGATGTCCAGCACATAGCTCCCAAAAGAAGAGTAGAGAGAGGTCACATTGCATTTAGCTATTGTGGGGATCCACAGCCACATTGTTCAAGTGGAGAGTGGCAGCCTTCTCTGGGAAAAGGGCCATTTGGAGAGGAGCCTGTTATGCCCATTCACCTGGGAAGGCTTAGGACAAATTAGTCGTCTATGGGCAACTAAGTCTATCAAGGTTTTCTGTCTCCTGCCACAGTTTAGCGTGCATTCAGAAGAGGAAGCATTAGCCTTTGGTGGGGCTCTGGCCTGCCAGTGAGTTCTAACATTCTCCCCCGCCCCCTATTCATGGCCTTGTGCCCTCAAGGAAACGGAAGTCTCTGTGCTCAGGGTCAGAGCAGGAGTCCTGGCCTAGATCAGTCTTCCTTGTCATGTTCTGCCTTGGGAGACAGGTTTCAGATTAGGTTTCTCATGATGAGGGGTGAAATCAAATGGGCCACTGTCCCTGGGAGTTGGGCCAAGCTGATGGTTCCTCCTCGGTTGTGATCTGCTTGTGTATTGTGTGCAGGTGGACTTGAATATGTCTTAGTCAATTCTCAGGAAAATAAAAGTTCTTTGATGAGGGGTGGCTCTGGCACCTTGCCTTCAGACATTTCGATCCTGGTTGAAGGAGAAAGGAAAGGCGAGCAGGAAATACACGTGAGATGGCTGGCAAAGCCCCCAGGTTTACTGGTGGGTGCATAGATCGATGGTGGCCGTAGGGTTCCCGGAACACATTTGGGATCCCCTCAGGAACATTTGGAGGCAGGTGTAGGGAGGGAACACGGGAGCACATTTGTGGACTGTCCCGCCTTTTTCCTCTCCTTGGTCAATTTGCTTCATGGCAGGTTCCTGTGCCAGCGAATGGTTGCCTTCCAGGCACGGTATAGTGTCTTTTCATGGGGACAGATTTGGTGGCCGTGGGGTGTTTTGTCCATGTCTGGCCATGTTTGCCCTGTGTTGAAGATGTGAAGGTGGTCCTCTGTACAGCCCATCATCGTTACTACACCCAGCCCACATAGTGTTCCCTGAGGATTGCAGATCTTCCCAGAGGTCATTGGGCACAACCATGTGGAAACAAAGGAGTCAGCTGCCAAGGAAAGGCTGCAGGTTGAAGGGCAGGAGAGGATTTGTGGTGCAGGGGTCATTTTTCCTGCCACCCGCTGCTGCGTCGAGACTGTGGTATCTGGCGTCCCTGGCCACAGGCCAGACAAGTTATACCGGTTCAAGTGTCTAGGCTGTTGGCTAGGTTCTCTCGTTGCACGGCAGTGGGTAACACGTTTCTAGAGGATCTGGGCCTCACGGTTTCTCCGAGGTCATGTCACTGACAGGCCAGAGTGCAAAAGTGCCAGGCACCACTGCAAGTGACCCAATTGCTACAGTGGTTTGCCCCCCACTTTGGGCATTGGAATGGCTCCCATGACATTAGGCTGCAAGGGTTTTCCTCACCACGGTGGGCATCAGAATGCTTCCCATGGCATTAGCTTTGTGTCTGGGTTAAGAGTAGGTCGTCTCTCTTGGCAACAGGCCAGGAAGTAGGCCTGCTGGTGATTCTCCCTTGGGCAGTCCAGGTGTTCCTCGGATGTCCTTTTTCACAGGTCCCAACGAGCCGCTTTTTTTTTTTTTGCTGTATGCAAGGCTCTCACTGTTGTGGCCTCTCCTGTTGTAGAGCACAGGCTCCGGGCACACAGGCTCAGTGGCCATGGCTCACGGGCCTAGCCATTCCACGGCACGTGGGATCTTCCTGCACCGGGGCACAAACCTGTGTCCCCTGCATCGGCAGGCGGACTATAAACCACTGCACCACCAGGGAGGCCCCCTACGAGCTGCTTTTGATGGAGGCCCTCATATTCGACCAAGGGCCATTCCCTTGTGGAAGATCTCTTCCACTTCAGGGCGCGTCCATTGTTTGGAAGCATATGTCCTAAGGGCATGTGTTTTCCCCTAGAGGGCACTGGCTCTTATGCTGAGGGGGCACAGTTGCCCTGTGGGTGTCTTAGGGGTTCAGGAAGCCATCCTTCTGCTGTGATGGATGAGAGAGTGCTCAGGAGAGGAATTGCAGGGCCTGAGACCATGGGGTTGTTCGACAGCGGGGCTCTTTGTCCTGATGGGCACAGGCTGTGAAGGCATCCGCGCTACGTTGCTTTCACATTTCCCTGCGGACAACATGCAAAATGGGCAGCAAATGAAATGTTGAGGGGAGATAGAGCTCACATCGTTGCGTGGTATTGCCCCTAACATCGGTGCACCCATGCACCCTCCTAAAGTACGCGTGTGTTCCCTCACCCCGAACAAGGGGGAATGCCAGGGAAGGAATGACAACAGCAGAGCAGCCTGGGGCCATCCGTATAATCCGTGATACCCAGTGAAGTGATGACGGTGAGGCAAGGCGAGGCCAGGTGAAGGAGACTCGGAGGGGTTTTGGCGTGCATTCCATGAGGATCCTGGTTTAACCCTTGTTGTGCTAAGTGGCACTTCTTTGGTGAAACCTAGAAGTTTGGCCACTGGAACTTGGGCACCGGGGCTACACTCTCACCTTCTCGTGTTTTCTTGGGAAACAGGATCTTCGTTGCCCTGAAAACTGGCTGCATTTCCTGCCCCATGGCTGGGTTCTGGCCACTTCCATATGCTGACATGATTCAGCTCGCTGACCATCCTGTGGTGGAATCTGCAACTCTGCATTTCCAGCGTTTGAGCATTTGCTTGGATCGACGATGACTCCCAAAAAATGTATTCCTTAGATATTTGAAAAAAATGAGTGAGAAATCCCTACCATCTTCTCATTGGAACTGAGGTCCAGCACGTGGCTCTCAAAAGGAAAGTAGGGAGAGGTTCACGTTGCATTTGGTGGCGTGCTTGTCCACAGCCACGTTGCTCAAGTTTAGGATTCTGGCCGTCTCATGGGGAGAAGAACCATTGGGAAAGGAGCCTGGGATACCAATCCAGGTGGGAAGGCTAGGGACAGCATGCCATCTCTGGGTTCATTGGTCTAGCCAAGACTGCTGTCCCCTGCCACGGTTCAGCATGAGGGTAGCACAGGAAACATGAGCCATTGGTGGTCCTGTGGCCTGCACTTGCATTCTACAGGCTGCCCCCGTGGGGGTGTCGTTGCCTTGTGCCCTCAAAGAAACAAGTCTGTATGCTCGGGGTCAGAGCAGGATTCCTGGCCTAGGGCAGGGTTCTTTGTCACGTTCTGCTTGGGAGACCAGATGCAGTTTAGGTTTCTCCTGATGAGGGGAGGAATCAAATGGGGCACATTCGCCGGGAGTTTAGAAAAGCTGATGGCTCCTCCTTGGGTTCCGTCCTGCTTGTGTGTGCTATCTAAATGGGCTAGAAAATGCCTTAGTCAAGCTTAGTCATGTAAGCTTCTTTGGTGAGGGGTGGCTCTGGCATCTTGTGGAGACACATTGGGATCCCGGTGTAGAGAGAAAGACAAGGCAAGTTAAAAAGGCACTTGAGATGGCTGGCTAAGCCCTCCGATTTACAGGTGGGTGGATAGATCGACGGTGGCCATAGGGTTCCCGGAACACATTTCGGATTCCCTCAGGAGCGATTGCAGGCACGTGTAGGGAGGGAACTCGAGAGCACATTTATGGACGGTCCCGCCTTTTTCCTCTCCTAGATCGATTTGATTCATGGTGGGTCCCTGTGCCAGCGAATGGTTGCCTTCGTGGCACAGTATGGTTTCTTCTCATGGGGGAGGATTTGAAGGCCGTGGGGTGTTTTGGCCCTGGCGGTCGACATTCCCCCTGTGTTGAAGATTGAAGGTGCTCCTATGTACAGCCCAGGATCGTTTCTATACCTGGCCCAAATAGCGTTCCCTGTGGATTGCAACTCTTCCCAGAGGTCACTGGGCACAACCAGGCAGAAAAAAAGGTAGTTGGCTGCCAAGGAAAGGCTACAACTTTAAGGGCAAGGGTGTATGTGCGGTGCGAGGGTCATTTTTCCTGCTACCCGCTGGTGCGTCGAGACTGTGGTATTCGACCCGCTTGGCCACACACCACACAAGTCATACAGATTCAAGTGTCTAAGCTGTTAGCTAGGTTCTCTTGTTGCACAGCTGTAGATAACATATTGCTTCTAGAGAACCTGGGCCTCACGGTTTCTCCGACGTCCCGTCACTGACGGGCGCAGAGTGCGAAAGTGCCAGGCAGCAACTGCAAGTGACCCAATTACTGCAACGAATTGCCCCGCCGCTTTGGATATTGGAATGGCTCCAATGCCATTAGGCTGCAAGGGTTTTCCCTGCCACGTTGCGCATCGGAATTGTTCCCATGCCATGAACTTTGTGTGTGGGCCAAGGGTAGGTCGTCTGTCTTGGCAGCAGGCCAGGAAGTATACCTGCTGCTGAGTGTCCCTTGATCAGTCCAGGTGTTCCTCACGTACGCTTTGTCACGGGTCCCTACGAGCCGCTTTTGATGGAGGCCGTCATATTCAGCCAAGGGCCTTTCCCTTGTGGAAGATGTCTTCCCCTTAAGGGCGCGTCCATTGAGTGGAAGCATACGTGCCAAGGGCAGATGTGTTCACCTGGAGGTCACTGGCTCTAAGTCTGAGGGGGCACAGTTGCCCTGAGGGGGTCTCAGGGGTTCAGGAAGACATCCATTTCCTGTGCTGGAGGGGAGAGTGCTCAGGAGAGGAGTTGCAGGGTCCGAGACCAGGCGGTTGTTGGACAGCGGGGCTCTTTTTCCTGATGGCCACACGCTCTGAAAGCGTCTGCGCTATGTGGCATTCATGTTTCCCTGCGGACACCCAGGCAAGATGGGCAGCAAATGAAATGCTGAGGGGAAATAGGGCACGCATCGCTGGGTCGTATCGCTCTTTCCCTCGGTGCGCCCGTGCACCCTCCTCAATTACGCTTGTGTTCTCTCAGCCCGAATCAGGCGGAATGCCAGGGAAGGAATACATACCAGCAGCAGAGCAGCCTGGGGCCATCCGTATAATTCGTGATAACCGTTGAAGTGAGGAGAAGGAGTCTCACAGGGGTGTTGGCGCACATTCCATGAGGATCCTGGTTTAAACTTCGTTGCGGTAAGTGGCACTTCTTTGCTAAAACCTAGAGGTTTGGCTACGGGAACTTGAAAAAGGGAAGACACACTCACATTCTTGCCTTTTCTCGGGGAACACGAGCTTTGATGCCCTGAGAACTGGCTGCATTTCCTGCTCCATTGCTCGACACTGGCCGCTTCTGTATGCTGACATGATTCAGTTCGCTGTCCGTCCCGTGATGGAATCTGCAACTTTGCATGTCCAAGCTTTGAGCATGTGCTTGGATCGACGATGACTCCCACAAATGCATTCCTTGGAAATCTGAACAAAATGAGTGAGAAATCCGTAGCGTCTCCTCCTTGGAGCTGAGGTCCAGCACGTGGCTCCAATAAGGACAGTAGGGAGAGGTTCACATTGCATGTGCTCCCATGGGTGTCCACAGCCACGTTGTTCAAGTTGAGGCTTGTGGCCGTCTGATGGGGAGAAGAGGCATTGGGAAAGGAGCCTGGGATGCCAATCCAGGAGGGAAGGCTAGGGAGAGCCTGCCGTCTGTGGGCTCCTCGGTCTAGCCAGGACTGCTGTCCCCTGCCACGGTTCAGCATGCGTGTAGGAGAGGAAGTGTGAGCCATTGGTGGTCCTCTCGCCTGCACTTGAGTTCTACAGGCCGCCCCCACAGGCTTGTCGTTGCCTTGTGCCCTCACGGAAACAGAAGTTTCTATGCCCATGGTCAGAGCAGGATTCCTGGCCTAAGGAAGGCTTCTTTGACATGATCTGCTTGGGAGACCAGATGAAGTTTAGATTTCTCATGATGAGTGTAGAAATCCAATGTGCCACTGTCCCCGGCAGGTTGGTTGGCCAAGCAGATGGCTCCTCCTCGGGTTGTGTCCGGCCTGTGTGCTCTGTGAAGAGGCTAGAAAATGCCTTAGTCAAGATTAGTCACAGCAAGCTTCTTTGGTGAGGGGTGGCTCTGGCATCTTTCCGTGACATGTTGGGATCCCCGTGGAGGGGGAAGGGCAAGGTGAGTGAAAAAGACACGTGAGATGGCTGGCAAAGCCCACATGATTACTGGTGGGTGGAGAGATTGATAGGATCCATGGAGCGTTTGGAGGCATGTGTAGAGAGGGAACACGGGAGAACTTCTGTGGACTGTCCGCCTTTTTCCTCTCCTTGTTCGATTAACTTCATGGCGGGACCCTGTGTTAGCGAATGGTTGCCTTCGTGGCACAGTATGGTTTCTTCTCATGGGGGCTGATTTGGATGCCGTGAGGTGTTTGTCCCTGTCTGTCCACGTTCCCCCTGTGTTGAAGATGTGAAGATGTTCCTCAGTACAGCCCAGCATCTTTAATACACCCAGCCCACATAGCGTTCCCTGAGATTTGCAGATCTTCCCAGAGGTCACTGGGCACAACTAGGCGGAAAGAAGGGGGTTGGCTGCCAAGGAAAGGCTAAAGCTTTAAGGGCAGGAGAGGATGTGTGGTGGCCATTTTTCCTGCCACCCGCTGGTGCGTCCAGACTGTGGTATCCGGCTTGTCTGGCCACAGGCCAGACAAGTCATAGCGGTTCAAGTGTCTACACTGTTGGCTGGGTTCTCTCATTGCACGGCTGTGGGTAACACGTTGCTTCTAGAAGACCTGGGCCTCACGGTTTCACCGAGGGCACGTCACAGACGGGTCCAGAGTGCAAAAGTGCCAGCCACCACTGCGGGTGACCCAATTGCTGTAACTCTTTGCTCCACCACTTTGGGCACTGGAATGGCTCCCATGCCATTAGACTGCAATGGTGTTCCCCACCACATTTCGCTTCGGAGTGGTTCCCATGACACTAGCTTTGTGTGTGGTCCAAGGGTAGGTCGTCTGTCTTGGCAGCGGGCCAGGAAGTATGCCTGCTGCTGAGTCTCCCTTGATCAGTCCAGGTGTTCCTCACGTACGCTTTGTCACGAGTCCCTACGAGCCGCTTTTGATGGAGGCCGTCATATTCGGCCAAGGGCCCTTCCCTTGTGGAAGATCTCTTCCCCTTCAGGGCTCGTCCTTTTAGTGGAAGCATATGTGCCAATGGCGGATGTGTTCAACTGGAGGGCACTGGCTCTTAGTCTGAGGGGGCACAGTTGCCCTGAAGGGGCCTCAGGGGCTCAGGAAGACATCCTTTTCCTGTGCTGGAGGGGAGAGTGCTCAGGAGAGGAGTTGCAGGGACCGAGACCAGGGGCTTTTTGGATAGCAGGGCTCTTTGTCCTGATGGCCCAGGCTCTGAAGGCGTCTTCTCTACGTTGCTTTCACGTTTGCCTTCAGACACACAGGTAAGATGGGCAGCAAATGAAATGTTGAGGGGAGATAGAGTACGCATCGATGGGTGGTATCGCCCTTTACCTCGGTGCCCCCGTGCACCCTCCTAAAGCACGCATGTGTTCTCTCACCCCAAGCCAGGTGGAATGCCAGAAGAGGAATTCCAGCAGCAGAGCAGCCTGGGGCCATCCGTATAATCCGTGATACCCAGTGAAGTGAGAAGGAGGAGTCTCGCAAGGGTGTTGGGGTGCATTCCATGAGGATCCTGATTAAACCCTTCTTGCGGTAAGTGGCACTTCTTTGCTAAAACCTAGAGGTTTCACCACGGGAACTTGTGCAACGGGACTAAGCCCTCACCTTCCGACCTTTTCTCGGGGAGCACGAGCTTCGACGCCCTGAGAACTGGCTGCATTTCCTGCCTCAATGGCACGGCTCTGGCCGCTTCCATATGCTGACGTGATTCAGTTCGATCGGCGTCCCATGGTGGAATCTGCAACTGTGCATGTCCAGAGTTTGAGCATGTGCTTGGATTGACGTAGACTCCCACAAATGCATTCCTTGGAAATCTGAACAAAATCAGTGAGAAAACCCTACCATCTCCTCATCGGAACTGAGGTCCAGCATGTGGCTCCAATAAGGACAGTAGGGAGAGGTTCACATTGCATGTGCTGCTGTGTGTGTACAGCCACGTTGTTCAAGTGGAGGGTTGTGACCAACTCATGGGGAGAAAAGCCACTGGGAATGGAGCCTGGGATGCCAATTCAGGTGGGAAGCCTAGGGACATCGTGCCGTCTGTGGACTCCTTGGTCTAGCCAGGACTGCTGTCCCCTGCCATGGTTCAGCATGCGGGTAGGAGAGGAAGTGTGAGCCATTGGTGATCCTCTCGCCTGCACTTGAGTTCTACAAGCCGCACCCAGCGGCTGCTCGTTGCCTTGTGCCCTCAGAGAAACAGAAGTCTATGCTCAGGGTCAGAGCAGGATTCCTGCCCTAAGGCAGGCTTCTTTGTCATGTTCTCATTGAGAGACCAGATGCAGTTTAGGTTTCTCGTGATGAGAGGAGAAATCCAATGGGCCATTGTCCCCGGGAGGTTGGCCAAGCTGATGGCTCCTCTTCGGGCTGTGTCCGGCCTGTGTGTGCTGTGTGAACAGGCTAGAAAATGCCTTAGTCAAGATAAGTCACAGAAAGCTTCTTGGGTGAGGGGTGGCTCTGGCATCTTTCCGTGACACGTTGGGATCGCGGTGGAGAGTGAAGGGCAAGGCGAGTTTAAAAGACATGTGAGATGGCTGGCTAAGCCCACATGTTTACTGGTGGGTGGAGAGATCGACAGAGGCCATAGGGTTCCGGGAACAGTTTTGGTATTCCCTCAGGAGCATTTGGAGGCACGTGTAGAGAGGGAACACGGGAGAACTTCTGTGGACTGTCCCGCCTTTTTCCCCTCCTTGGTCGATTTACTTCATGGTGGGTCCCTGCGCTAGCGAATTGTTGCCTTCATGGCACAGTATGGTGTCTTCCCATGGGGGTCGATTTGGAGGCCGTGGGGTGTTTTGTCCCTTTCCATCCACGTTCCCCCTGTGCTGAAGATGTGAAGGTGTTCCTCAGTCCATCCTAGCATCTTTACCACACCCGGCCCACATAGCGTTCCCTGAGTATCGCAGCTCTTCCCGGAGGTCACTGGGCACAACCATGCGGAAAAAAGGGAGTCAGCTGCCAAGGAAAGGCTAAAGCTTTAATGGCAGGAGAGGATGTGTGGTGCGGGGGCCATTTTTCCTGCCAGGCGCTGGTGCATCCACACTGTGGTATCCAATGTGCCTGGCCAAAGGCCAGACAAGTAATAGCGGTTCAAGTGTCTAGGCTGTTGGCTGGGTTCTCGCGTTGCACGGCTGAGGGTAACACGTTGCTTCTAGAAGACCTGGGCCTCACAGTATTTCCGAGGTCACGTCACAGACGGGTCCAGAGTGCAAAAGTGCCAGCCACCACTGCGGGTGACCCAATTGCTGTAACTCTTTGCTTCACCACATTGGGCACTGGAATGGCTCCCATGCCATTAGGCTGCAAGGGTTTTCCCCACCACGTTTGGCTTAGGAATGGTTCCCATGCCACTAGCTTTGTATGTGGTCCAAGGGTAGGTCATCTGTCTTGGCAGCAGCTCAGGAAGTGTGCCTACTGGTGAGTCTCCCTTGATCAGTCCAGGTGTTCCTCACGTGCCCTTTGTCACGGTTCCCTTCGAGCTGCTTTTGATGAAGGCCGTCATATTCGGCCAAGGGCCTTTCCCTTGTGAAAGATCTCGACCCTGTCAGGGCGCGTCCATTCAGTGGAAGCATAGGTGCCAAGGGCAGACATGTTTACCTGAGGGCACTGACTCTAAGTCTGAGGAGGCACAGTTGCCCTCAGTGTGTCTCAGGGGTTCAGAATGACATCCTTTTCCTGTGCAGGAGGGGAGAGTGCTCAGGAGAGGAGTTTCAGGGCCCAAGACTAGGGGCTTTTTGGACAGCAGAGCTATTTGTCCTGATGGCCACAGGCTCTGAAGGCGTCTGCTCTATGTTGCTTTCACGTTTGCCTGTGGACACAAAGGCAAGATGGGCAGCAAATGAAATGTTGAGGGGAGATGGAGTACGAATCGATGGCTGGTATCGCCCTTTACCTCGGTGCGCCCGTGACCCTCGTAAAGCACGCATGTGTTCTCTCACCCCGAGCCAGTTGGAATTCAGGAAAAGGAATTCCAGCAGCAGAGCAACCTGGGGCCATCCGTATAATCCGTTATTCCCGGTGAAGTGAGGAGGAGGAGTCTCACTGGGGTGTTGACGTGCATTCCATGAGGATCCTGATTTAACCCTTGTTGTGGTAAGCAGCACTTCTTTGCTAAAACCTAGAGGTTTCACCACGGGAACTTGTGCAACGGGGCTATACCCTCACCTTCCGGCCTTTTCTCGGGGAGCACGAGCTTCGACGCCCTGAGAACTGGCTGCATTTCCTGCCCCAATGGCTCGGCTCTGGCCCCTTCCATATGCTGACATGATTCAGCTCGATGGGAATCCCATGGTGGAATCTGCATCGTTGCATGTCCAGCGTTTGAGCATGTGCTTGGATCGATGATGACCCCTACAAATGCATTCCTTGGAAATATGAAGAAAATGAGTGAGAAATCCCTACCGTCTCCTCATTGGAACTGAGGTCCAGCACGTAGCTCCCAAAAGGAAAGTAGGGAGAGGTTGACATTGCGTTTGCTGCCATGTGTGTCCACAGCCACGTTGTTCAAGTGGAGGGTTGTGGCCATCTCATGGGGAGAAGAGCCACTGGGGAAGGAGCCTGGGATGCCAATCCATATGGGAAGGATAGGGACAACGTGCCATCTCTGGGTTCCTTGGTCTAGTCAGGACTTCTGTCCCCTGCCATGGACTAGGATGCAGATAGGAAAGGAAGCGTGAACCATTGGTGGTCCTATCGACTGCATTTGAATTCTACAGGCTGCCACCACCAGCTTCTCGTCGCCTTGTGCCCTCACAGAAACAGAAGTCTGTATGCTCAGGGTCAGAGCAGGATTCCTGGCCTAGGGCAGGCTTTTTTGTCTTGTTCTCTTGGGAGACCGGATGCAGTTTAGGTTTCTCGTGATGAGAGGAGGAATCCAATGGGCCATTGTCCCAGGGAGGTTGGCCAAGCTGATGGCTCCTCCTCGGGTTGTGTCCTGCTTGTGTGGCTACATGAAGGGGCTAGAAAAGGCCTTAGTCAATCTTAGTCACGGCAAGCTTCTCTGGTGAGGCGTGGCTCTGGGACCTTTCTGTGACACATTGGGATCCCGGGGGAGAGAGAATATCAGGGCGAGTGAAAAAGACACATGTGATGGTTGTCTAAGCCCACAGGTTTACTGGTGTGTGGATAGATCGATGGTGGCCATAGGGTTCCTGGAACACATTTGGGATTCCCTCAGGAGCATTTGGAGGCACCTAGCGGGAGGGAATACGGGAGCACATTTGTGGACTGTCCTGCCTTTTTCCCCTCCTTGGTCGATTTACTTCATGGCGGGTCCCTATGCTAGTGAATGGTTGCCTTTGTGGCACAGTATGGTGTCTTCTCATGGGGGCTGATTTGGAGGTCGTGGGGTGTTTTGTCCCTGTCTGTCCACGTTCCCCCTGTGTTGAAGGTGTGAAGGTGTTCCTGAGTCCAGCCCAACATCTTTACTAAACCTGGCCCACATAGCGTTCCGTGAGGTTTGCAGCTCTTCCCGGAGGTCACTGGGCACAACCATGCGGAAAAAAGGGAGTCGGCTGCCAAGGAAAGGCTATAGATTTAAAGGCGGGTGAGGGTGTGTGGTGCGGGGGTCATTTTTACTGCCACGCGCTGGTGCATCCAGACTGAGGTATCCGGTGTGCCTGGCCACAGGCCAGACGAGTCATAGCGGTTCAAGTGTCTAGGCTGTTGGCTGGGTTCTCTTAATTGCATGGCTGTGGGTCACACATTGCTTCTAGAAGACCTGGGCCTCACTGTTTCTCCGAGGTCACGTCACTGACGGGCCCGGAGTGTGAATGTGCCAGGTACCACTGCAGTTGACCCCATTGGTGCAATGGTGTTCTCCGCCACAATGGGCATTGGAATGGCTCCCATGCCATTTGGTTGCAAGGGTTTCCCCACCACGTTGGGCTTCAGAATGTTTCCCATGTCATTACCTCTGTGTGTGAATCAAGGGTAGGTCATCTGTCTTGGCAGCAGCTCAGGAAGTGTGCCTACTGGTGAGTCTCCCTTGATCAGTCCAGGTGTTCCTCACGTGCCCTTTGTCACGGTTCCCTTCGAGCTGCTTTTGATGAAGGCCGTCATATTCGGCCAAGGCCCCTTCCCTTGTGGAAGATCTCTTCCCCGTAAGAGCGTGGCACTTGTGTGGAAGAATATGTGCCAAGGGCGGGCGTGTTCCCCTAGATGGCACCGGCTCTTAGTCTGAGGGGCCACAGTTGCCCAGAGGGTGTCTCAGGGGTTTAGGAAGACATCCTTCTGCTGTGGTGGATGGGAGAGCACTCAGGAGTGGAATTGCAGTGCCCGAGACCAGGGGGATTTTGGACAGCGGTGCTCTATGTCCTGATGGCCGCACCCTCTGAAGGCGTCAGCTCTATGTTGCTTTCACGTTTCCCTGCGGACCCACAGGCAAGATCTGCAGCAAATTAAATGTCGAGGGGAGACAGAGCACGCATCACTGAGGGACATCGCCCTTTCGCTCGGTGCACCCGTGCACCCTCCTAAAGAACGCATGTGTTCTCTCACCCCGAGCCAGGTGGAATGCCAGGAAAGGAATTCCAGTAGCAGATCAACCTGGGACCATCTGTATGATCCCTGACACCCGGTGAAGTGAGGAGGAGGAGTCTCACAGGGGTGTTGGCCCGCATTCCATGAGGATCCTGGTTTAACCCTTGTTGCGGTAAGTAGCACCTCTTTCCTAAAACCTAGAGGTTTGACCAAGGGAACATGTGCAACGGGGCTACACCCTCACCTTCTGGCCTTTTCCATGGGAACCCGAGCTTCGATGCCCTGAGAACTGGCTGCATTTCCTTCCCCAATGGCTTTGCTTTGTTCACTTCCGTATGCTGACGTGATTCAGCTCGCTGTCCGTACCGTGGTGGAATCTGCAAGTTTGCATGTCCAGCGTTTGAGCATGTGCTTGGCTCGACGATGACTTCCACAAATGCATTCCTTGGAAATCTGAACAAAATGAGTGAGAAATCCCTGCCGTCTCCTCCTTGGAACTGAGGTCCAACACGTGGCTCCCAAAAGGAAAGTAGGGAGAGGTTCGCGTTGCATTTGCTCCCGTGGGTGTCCACAGCCACGCTGTTTAAGTTGAGGCTTGTGGCCGTCTGATGGGGAGAAGAGGCATTGGGAAAGGAGCCTGGGATGCCAATCCAGGAGGGAAGGCTAGGGAGAGCGTGCCGTCTGTGGGTTCCTTGGTCTAGCCGGGACTGCTGTCCCCTGCCACGGTTCAGCATTCGGGTAGGAGAGGAAGCGTGAGCCCTTGGTGGTCCGGTCGCCTGCCCTTGAGTTCTACAGGCCTCCGCCACCGGCTACTCGTTGCCTTGTGCCCGCAAAGAAACGGAAGTCTGTAGGCTCAGGGTCAGAGCAGGATTCCTGGCCTAGGGCAGGCTTCTTTGCCATGTTCTGCTTGGGAGACCAGATGCAGTTTAGGTTTCTCCTGATAAGGGGAGAAATCCAATGGGCCATTGTCACCGGGAGGTTGGCCAAGCTAAGGGCTCCTCCTCGGGTTGTGTCTGGCTTGTGTGTGCTGTGTGAAAGGGCTAGAAAATGCCTTAGTGAAGATAAGTCCCAGCAAGCTTCCTTGGTGAGGGGTGGCTCTGGCATCTTTCCCTGACACGTTGGGATCCCGGTGGAGAGAGGAGGGCAAGGCGAATGAAGAAGACACGAGAGATGGCTGGCTAATCCCACAGGTTTACTGGTGGGTGGATAGATCGATGGTTGTCATAGGCTTCCGGGAACACTTTTGGTATTCCCTCAGGGACATTTGGAGGCAAGTGTAGAGAGGGAACACGGGAGCACATCTGTGGCGTGTCTCGCTTGTTTCCCCTCCTTGGTCAATTTATTTCATGGCGGGTCCCTGTGCCAGGGAATGGTTGCCTTCGTGGCACAGTATGGTGTCTTCTCATGGGGGCTGATTTGGAGGCCGTGGGGTGTTTTGTCCCTGTCTGTCCACGTTCTCCCTGTGTTGAAGATGTGAAGGTGTTCCTCAGTACAGCCCTGCATCGGTACTACACCCAGCCCACCTAGCAGTCCCTGAGGATTGCAGACCTTCCCGGAGGTCTTTGGGCAAAACCACGCGGAAAGGGAGTCGGCTGCCAAGGAAAGGCTACAGGTTTCCGGGCCCGAGAGGATGTGTGGTGCGGGGATCTTTTCTCCTGCCACCCGCAGGTGCTTTGAGACTGTGGTGTACGGTGTGCCTGGCCACAGTCCAGAGAAGTCATACCGGTTCAGGTGTCTAGGCTGTTGGCCGGGTTCTCTTGTTGCGCGGCTGTAGGTAACACGTTGCTTCTAGAGGACCTGGGCCTCACGGTTTCACCGAGGTCACGTCACTGACGGACCCAGAGTGTGAAAGTGCCAGGCAGCACTGCAAGAGACCCAATTGCTGCAACAGTTTGCCCCGCCACGTTGGGCATCGTAATGGTTCCCATGCCATTACCTTTGTGTGTACGACAAGGGTAGGTCGTCTGTCCTAACAGCAGGCCAGGAAGTATGCCTGCTGGTGAGTCTGCCTTGATTAGTCCAGGTGTTCCTCACGTGCCCTTGTCGTGGGTCCCTATGAGCCGCTTTTGGTGGAGGCCGTCATATTCGGCCGTGTGCCCTTCCCTTGTGGAAGATCTCTTGATCTTCCGGGCGCGTCCACTGTGTGGAGCCATGTGTGCTTAGAGTTGGTGTGTTCCCCAAAGGTCACTGGCTCTTAGTCTGAGGAGGCACAGTTGCCCTGAGCGTGTCTCAGGGTTTCCGGAAGACATCCTTTAGCTGTGATGGAGGGGAGAGTGCTCAGGAGAGGAATTGCAGGGCCCGAGGCCAGGGTGTTGTTGGACAGCGGGGCTCTTTGTCCTGATGGCGGCACGCTGTGAAGGCGTCTACGCCACATTGCTTTCACATTTACGTGCGGACACCCAGGCACGATGGGCAGCAAATGAAATGTTGAGGGGATATAGAGCACGCATCACTAGATGGTATCGCCCTTTCCCTCGGTGCGCCCGTGCACCATCCTCAAGCACGCGTGTGTTCTCTCAGCCCGAGCCAGGTGGACTGCCAGGGACGGAATCCCAGCAGCAGAGCAGCCTGGGGCCATCCGTATAATCCATAATACCTGGTGAAGGGAGGAGGAGGAGTCTCGCAGGGGTGTTGGCGCACATTCCATGAGGATCCTGGTTTAAACCTTGTTGCGGTAAGTGGCACTTCTTTGCTAAAACCTAGAGGTTTGGCCACGGGAACTGAAAACCGGTGCTACAGCCTCATCTTCTGTCTTTTTCCTGGGGAACATGAGCTTCGATGACCTGAGAACTGGCTGCATTTCCTGCCCCGTGGCTCAGATCTGGCCGCTTCTGTATGCTGACATGATTCAGCTCACTGGCCGTCCCTTGGTGGAATCTGCAACTTTGCATGTCCGGCGTTTGAGCATGTGCTTGGATCGATGATGACCCCCACAAATGCATTCCTTGGAAATCTGAACAAAATGAGTGAGAAAACCCTACCGTCTCCTCATCGGAACTGAGGTCCAGCACGTGGCTCCCAAAAGGAAAGTAGGGAGAGGTTGAGGTTGCGTTTGCTGCCATGTGTGTGTACAGCCACGTTGTTCAAGTGGAGGGTTGTGGCCGTCTCATGGGGAGAAGAGCCATTGGGAAAGGAGCCTGGGATGCCAATCCAGGTGGGAAGGCTAGGGACAGCGTGCCGTCTCTGGGTTCCTTGGTCGAGCCAGGACTTCTGTCCCCTGCCACGGACGAGCATGCGGCTAGGAAAGGAAGCGTGAACCATTGGTGGTCCTATCGACTGCATTTGAGTTCTACAGGCCGCCGCCACCGGCTACTCGTTGCCTTGTGCCCTCACGGAAAGAGAAGTCTATGCTCAGGGTCAGAGCAGGATTCCTGGCCTAGGGCTGGCTCTTTGTCATGTTCTGCTTGGGAGACCAGATGCAGTTTAGGTTTCTCATGATGAGGGGAGAAATGCAATGGGCCATTGTCCCCGGGCGGTTGGCCAAGCTGATGGCTCCTCCTCGGGTTGTTTCCGGCTTGTGTGTGCTGTGTGAACAGGCTAGAAAATGCCTTAGTCAAGATAAGTCACAGAAAGCTTCTTGGGTGAGGGGTGGCTCTGGCATCTTTCCGTGACACGTTGGGATCGCGGTGGAGAGTGAAGGGCAAGGCGAGTTTAAAAGACATGTGAGATGGCTGGCTAAGCCCACATGTTTACTGGTGGGTGGAGAGATCGACAGAGGCCATAGGGTTCCGGGAACAGTTTTGGTATTCCCTCAGGAGCATTTGGAGGCACGTGTAGAGAGGGAACACGGGAGAACTTCTGTGGACTGTCCCGCCTTTTTCCCCTCCTTGGTCGATTTACTTCATGGTGGGTCCCTGCGCTAGCGAATTGTTGCCTTCATGGCACAGTATGGTGTCTTCCCATGGGGGTCGATTTGGAGGCCGTGGGGTGTTTTGTCCCTTTCCATCCACGTTCCCCCTGTGCTGAAGATGTGAAGGTGTTCCTCAGTCCATCCTAGCATCTTTACCACACCCGGCCCACATAGCGTTCCCTGAGTATCGCAGCTCTTCCCGGAGGTCACTGGGCACAACCATGCGGAAAAAAGGGAGTCAGCTGCCAAGGAAAGGCTAAAGCTTTAATGGCAGGAGAGGATGTGTGGTGCGGGGGCCATTTTTCCTGCCAGGCGCTGGTGCATCCACACTGTGGTATCCAATGTGCCTGGCCAAAGGCCAGACAAGTAATAGCGGTTCAAGTGTCTAGGCTGTTGGCTGGGTTCTCGCGTTGCACGGCTGAGGGTAACACGTTGCTTCTAGAAGACCTGGGCCTCACAGTATTTCCGAGGTCACGTCACAGACGGGTCCAGAGTGCAAAAGTGCCAGCCACCACTGCGGGTGACCCAATTGCTGTAACTCTTTGCTTCACCACATTGGGCACTGGAATGGCTCCCATGCCATTAGGCTGCAAGGGTTTTCCCCACCACGTTTGGCTTAGGAATGGTTCCCATGCCACTAGCTTTGTATGTGGTCCAAGGGTAGGTCATCTGTCTTGGCAGCAGCTCAGGAAGTGTGCCTACTGGTGAGTCTCCCTTGATCAGTCCAGGTGTTCCTCACGTGCCCTTTGTCACGGTTCCCTTCGAGCTGCTTTTGATGAAGGCCGTCATATTCGGCCAAGGGCCTTTCCCTTGTGAAAGATCTCGACCCTGTCAGGGCGCGTCCATTCAGTGGAAGCATAGGTGCCAAGGGCAGACATGTTTACCTGAGGGCACTGACTCTAAGTCTGAGGAGGCACAGTTGCCCTCAGTGTGTCTCAGGGGTTCAGAATGACATCCTTTTCCTGTGCAGGAGGGGAGAGTGCTCAGGAGAGGAGTTTCAGGGCCCAAGACTAGGGGCTTTTTGGACAGCAGAGCTATTTGTCCTGATGGCCACAGGCTCTGAAGGCGTCTGCTCTATGTTGCTTTCACGTTTGCCTGTGGACACAAAGGCAAGATGGGCAGCAAATGAAATGTTGAGGGGAGATGGAGTACGAATCGATGGCTGGTATCGCCCTTTACCTCGGTGCGCCCGTGACCCTCGTAAAGCACGCATGTGTTCTCTCACCCCGAGCCAGTTGGAATTCAGGAAAAGGAATTCCAGCAGCAGAGCAACCTGGGGCCATCCGTATAATCCGTTATTCCCGGTGAAGTGAGGAGGAGGAGTCTCACTGGGGTGTTGACGTGCATTCCATGAGGATCCTGATTTAACCCTTGTTGTGGTAAGCAGCACTTCTTTGCTAAAACCTAGAGGTTTCACCACGGGAACTTGTGCAACGGGGCTATACCCTCACCTTCCGGCCTTTTCTCGGGGAGCACGAGCTTCGACGCCCTGAGAACTGGCTGCATTTCCTGCCCCAATGGCTCGGCTCTGGCCCCTTCCATATGCTGACATGATTCAGCTCGATGGGAATCCCATGGTGGAATCTGCATCGTTGCATGTCCAGCGTTTGAGCATGTGCTTGGATCGATGATGACCCCTACAAATGCATTCCTTGGAAATATGAAGAAAATGAGTGAGAAATCCCTACCGTCTCCTCATTGGAACTGAGGTCCAGCACGTAGCTCCCAAAAGGAAAGTAGGGAGAGGTTGACATTGCGTTTGCTGCCATGTGTGTCCACAGCCACGTTGTTCAAGTGGAGGGTTGTGGCCATCTCATGGGGAGAAGAGCCACTGGGGAAGGAGCCTGGGATGCCAATCCATATGGGAAGGATAGGGACAACGTGCCATCTCTGGGTTCCTTGGTCTAGTCAGGACTTCTGTCCCCTGCCATGGACTAGGATGCAGATAGGAAAGGAAGCGTGAACCATTGGTGGTCCTATCGACTGCATTTGAATTCTACAGGCTGCCACCACCAGCTTCTCGTCGCCTTGTGCCCTCACAGAAACAGAAGTCTGTATGCTCAGGGTCAGAGCAGGATTCCTGGCCTAGGGCAGGCTTTTTTGTCTTGTTCTCTTGGGAGACCGGATGCAGTTTAGGTTTCTCGTGATGAGAGGAGGAATCCAATGGGCCATTGTCCCAGGGAGGTTGGCCAAGCTGATGGCTCCTCCTCGGGTTGTGTCCTGCTTGTGTGGCTACATGAAGGGGCTAGAAAAGGCCTTAGTCAATCTTAGTCACGGCAAGCTTCTCTGGTGAGGCGTGGCTCTGGGACCTTTCTGTGACACATTGGGATCCCGGGGGAGAGAGAATATCAGGGCGAGTGAAAAAGACACATGTGATGGTTGTCTAAGCCCACAGGTTTACTGGTGTGTGGATAGATCGATGGTGGCCATAGGGTTCCTGGAACACATTTGGGATTCCCTCAGGAGCATTTGGAGGCACCTAGCGGGAGGGAATACGGGAGCACATTTGTGGACTGTCCTGCCTTTTTCCCCTCCTTGGTCGATTTACTTCATGGCGGGTCCCTATGCTAGTGAATGGTTGCCTTTGTGGCACAGTATGGTGTCTTCTCATGGGGGCTGATTTGGAGGTCGTGGGGTGTTTTGTCCCTGTCTGTCCACGTTCCCCCTGTGTTGAAGGTGTGAAGGTGTTCCTGAGTCCAGCCCAACATCTTTACTAAACCTGGCCCACATAGCGTTCCGTGAGGTTTGCAGCTCTTCCCGGAGGTCACTGGGCACAACCATGCGGAAAAAAGGGAGTCGGCTGCCAAGGAAAGGCTATAGATTTAAAGGCGGGTGAGGGTGTGTGGTGCGGGGGTCATTTTTACTGCCACGCGCTGGTGCATCCAGACTGAGGTATCCGGTGTGCCTGGCCACAGGCCAGACGAGTCATAGCGGTTCAAGTGTCTAGGCTGTTGGCTGGGTTCTCTTAATTGCATGGCTGTGGGTCACACATTGCTTCTAGAAGACCTGGGCCTCACTGTTTCTCCGAGGTCACGTCACTGACGGGCCCGGAGTGTGAATGTGCCAGGTACCACTGCAGTTGACCCCATTGGTGCAATGGTGTTCTCCGCCACAATGGGCATTGGAATGGCTCCCATGCCATTTGGTTGCAAGGGTTTCCCCACCACGTTGGGCTTCAGAATGTTTCCCATGTCATTACCTCTGTGTGTGAATCAAGGGTAGGTCATCTGTCTTGGCAGCAGCTCAGGAAGTGTGCCTACTGGTGAGTCTCCCTTGATCAGTCCAGGTGTTCCTCACGTGCCCTTTGTCACGGTTCCCTTCGAGCTGCTTTTGATGAAGGCCGTCATATTCGGCCAAGGCCCCTTCCCTTGTGGAAGATCTCTTCCCCGTAAGAGCGTGGCACTTGTGTGGAAGAATATGTGCCAAGGGCGGGCGTGTTCCCCTAGATGGCACCGGCTCTTAGTCTGAGGGGCCACAGTTGCCCAGAGGGTGTCTCAGGGGTTTAGGAAGACATCCTTCTGCTGTGGTGGATGGGAGAGCACTCAGGAGTGGAATTGCAGTGCCCGAGACCAGGGGGATTTTGGACAGCGGTGCTCTATGTCCTGATGGCCGCACCCTCTGAAGGCGTCAGCTCTATGTTGCTTTCACGTTTCCCTGCGGACCCACAGGCAAGATCTGCAGCAAATTAAATGTCGAGGGGAGACAGAGCACGCATCACTGAGGGACATCGCCCTTTCGCTCGGTGCACCCGTGCACCCTCCTAAAGAACGCATGTGTTCTCTCACCCCGAGCCAGGTGGAATGCCAGGAAAGGAATTCCAGTAGCAGATCAACCTGGGACCATCTGTATGATCCCTGACACCCGGTGAAGTGAGGAGGAGGAGTCTCACAGGGGTGTTGGCCCGCATTCCATGAGGATCCTGGTTTAACCCTTGTTGCGGTAAGTAGCACCTCTTTCCTAAAACCTAGAGGTTTGACCAAGGGAACATGTGCAACGGGGCTACACCCTCACCTTCTGGCCTTTTCCATGGGAACCCGAGCTTCGATGCCCTGAGAACTGGCTGCATTTCCTTCCCCAATGGCTTTGCTTTGTTCACTTCCGTATGCTGACGTGATTCAGCTCGCTGTCCGTACCGTGGTGGAATCTGCAAGTTTGCATGTCCAGCGTTTGAGCATGTGCTTGGCTCGACGATGACTTCCACAAATGCATTCCTTGGAAATCTGAACAAAATGAGTGAGAAATCCCTGCCGTCTCCTCCTTGGAACTGAGGTCCAACACGTGGCTCCCAAAAGGAAAGTAGGGAGAGGTTCGCGTTGCATTTGCTCCCGTGGGTGTCCACAGCCACGCTGTTTAAGTTGAGGCTTGTGGCCGTCTGATGGGGAGAAGAGGCATTGGGAAAGGAGCCTGGGATGCCAATCCAGGAGGGAAGGCTAGGGAGAGCGTGCCGTCTGTGGGTTCCTTGGTCTAGCCGGGACTGCTGTCCCCTGCCACGGTTCAGCATTCGGGTAGGAGAGGAAGCGTGAGCCCTTGGTGGTCCGGTCGCCTGCCCTTGAGTTCTACAGGCCTCCGCCACCGGCTACTCGTTGCCTTGTGCCCGCAAAGAAACGGAAGTCTGTAGGCTCAGGGTCAGAGCAGGATTCCTGGCCTAGGGCAGGCTTCTTTGCCATGTTCTGCTTGGGAGACCAGATGCAGTTTAGGTTTCTCCTGATAAGGGGAGAAATCCAATGGGCCATTGTCACCGGGAGGTTGGCCAAGCTAAGGGCTCCTCCTCGGGTTGTGTCTGGCTTGTGTGTGCTGTGTGAAAGGGCTAGAAAATGCCTTAGTGAAGATAAGTCCCAGCAAGCTTCCTTGGTGAGGGGTGGCTCTGGCATCTTTCCCTGACACGTTGGGATCCCGGTGGAGAGAGGAGGGCAAGGCGAATGAAGAAGACACGAGAGATGGCTGGCTAATCCCACAGGTTTACTGGTGGGTGGATAGATCGATGGTTGTCATAGGCTTCCGGGAACACTTTTGGTATTCCCTCAGGGACATTTGGAGGCAAGTGTAGAGAGGGAACACGGGAGCACATCTGTGGCGTGTCTCGCTTGTTTCCCCTCCTTGGTCAATTTATTTCATGGCGGGTCCCTGTGCCAGGGAATGGTTGCCTTCGTGGCACAGTATGGTGTCTTCTCATGGGGGCTGATTTGGAGGCCGTGGGGTGTTTTGTCCCTGTCTGTCCACGTTCTCCCTGTGTTGAAGATGTGAAGGTGTTCCTCAGTACAGCCCTGCATCGGTACTACACCCAGCCCACCTAGCAGTCCCTGAGGATTGCAGACCTTCCCGGAGGTCTTTGGGCAAAACCACGCGGAAAGGGAGTCGGCTGCCAAGGAAAGGCTACAGGTTTCCGGGCCCGAGAGGATGTGTGGTGCGGGGATCTTTTCTCCTGCCACCCGCAGGTGCTTTGAGACTGTGGTGTACGGTGTGCCTGGCCACAGTCCAGAGAAGTCATACCGGTTCAGGTGTCTAGGCTGTTGGCCGGGTTCTCTTGTTGCGCGGCTGTAGGTAACACGTTGCTTCTAGAGGACCTGGGCCTCACGGTTTCACCGAGGTCACGTCACTGACGGACCCAGAGTGTGAAAGTGCCAGGCAGCACTGCAAGAGACCCAATTGCTGCAACAGTTTGCCCCGCCACGTTGGGCATCGTAATGGTTCCCATGCCATTACCTTTGTGTGTACGACAAGGGTAGGTCGTCTGTCCTAACAGCAGGCCAGGAAGTATGCCTGCTGGTGAGTCTGCCTTGATTAGTCCAGGTGTTCCTCACGTGCCCTTGTCGTGGGTCCCTATGAGCCGCTTTTGGTGGAGGCCGTCATATTCGGCCGTGTGCCCTTCCCTTGTGGAAGATCTCTTGATCTTCCGGGCGCGTCCACTGTGTGGAGCCATGTGTGCTTAGAGTTGGTGTGTTCCCCAAAGGTCACTGGCTCTTAGTCTGAGGAGGCACAGTTGCCCTGAGCGTGTCTCAGGGTTTCCGGAAGACATCCTTTAGCTGTGATGGAGGGGAGAGTGCTCAGGAGAGGAATTGCAGGGCCCGAGGCCAGGGTGTTGTTGGACAGCGGGGCTCTTTGTCCTGATGGCGGCACGCTGTGAAGGCGTCTACGCCACATTGCTTTCACATTTACGTGCGGACACCCAGGCACGATGGGCAGCAAATGAAATGTTGAGGGGATATAGAGCACGCATCACTAGATGGTATCGCCCTTTCCCTCGGTGCGCCCGTGCACCATCCTCAAGCACGCGTGTGTTCTCTCAGCCCGAGCCAGGTGGACTGCCAGGGACGGAATCCCAGCAGCAGAGCAGCCTGGGGCCATCCGTATAATCCATAATACCTGGTGAAGGGAGGAGGAGGAGTCTCGCAGGGGTGTTGGCGCACATTCCATGAGGATCCTGGTTTAAACCTTGTTGCGGTAAGTGGCACTTCTTTGCTAAAACCTAGAGGTTTGGCCACGGGAACTGAAAACCGGTGCTACAGCCTCATCTTCTGTCTTTTTCCTGGGGAACATGAGCTTCGATGACCTGAGAACTGGCTGCATTTCCTGCCCCGTGGCTCAGATCTGGCCGCTTCTGTATGCTGACATGATTCAGCTCACTGGCCGTCCCTTGGTGGAATCTGCAACTTTGCATGTCCGGCGTTTGAGCATGTGCTTGGATCGATGATGACCCCCACAAATGCATTCCTTGGAAATCTGAACAAAATGAGTGAGAAAACCCTACCGTCTCCTCATCGGAACTGAGGTCCAGCACGTGGCTCCCAAAAGGAAAGTAGGGAGAGGTTGAGGTTGCGTTTGCTGCCATGTGTGTGTACAGCCACGTTGTTCAAGTGGAGGGTTGTGGCCGTCTCATGGGGAGAAGAGCCATTGGGAAAGGAGCCTGGGATGCCAATCCAGGTGGGAAGGCTAGGGACAGCGTGCCGTCTCTGGGTTCCTTGGTCGAGCCAGGACTTCTGTCCCCTGCCACGGACGAGCATGCGGCTAGGAAAGGAAGCGTGAACCATTGGTGGTCCTATCGACTGCATTTGAGTTCTACAGGCCGCCGCCACCGGCTACTCGTTGCCTTGTGCCCTCACGGAAAGAGAAGTCTATGCTCAGGGTCAGAGCAGGATTCCTGGCCTAGGGCTGGCTCTTTGTCATGTTCTGCTTGGGAGACCAGATGCAGTTTAGGTTTCTCATGATGAGGGGAGAAATGCAATGGGCCATTGTCCCCGGGCGGTTGGCCAAGCTGATGGCTCCTCCTCGGGTTGTTTCCGGCTTGTGTGTGCTGTGTGAACAGGCTAGAAAATGCCTTAGTCAAGATAAGTCACAGCAAGCTTCTTTGGTGAGGGGTGGCTCTGGCATCTTTCCATGACACGTTGGGATCCCGGTGGAGAGGGAAGGGCAAGGCTACCGATAAAGACACATGAAATGGCTGGCTAAGCCCACATGTTTACTTGTGGGTGGACAGATTGACAGAGGCCATAGGCTTCCAGGAACACTTTTGATATCCCCTCAGGAGCATTTGGAGGCACGTGTAGAGAGGGAACACGGGAGAGCTTCTGTGGACTGTCCCGCCTTTTTCCCCTCCTTGGTCGATTTACTTCATGGCGGGTCCCTATGCTAGTGAATGGTTGCCTTTGTGGCACAGTATGGTGTCTTCTCATGGGGGCTGATTTGGAGGTCGTGGGGTGTTTTGTCCCTGTCTGTCCACGTTCCCCCTGTGTTGAAGGTGTGAGGGTGTTCCTGAGTCCAGCCCAACATCTTTACTAAACCTGGCCCACATAGCGTTCCCTGAGGTTTGCAGCTCTTCCCGGAGGTCACTGGGCACAACCATGCGGAAAAAAGGGAGTCGGCTGCCAAGGAAAGGCTGTAGATTTAAAGGCGGGTGAGGGTGTGTGGTGCGGGGGTCATTTTTACTGCCACGCGCTGGTGCATCCAGACTGTGGTATCCGGTGTGCCTGGCCACAGGCCAGACGAGTCATAGCGGTTCAAGTGTCTAGGCTGTTGGCTGGGTTCTCTTAATTGCATGGCTGTGGGTCACACATTGCTTCTAGGAGACCTGGGCCTCACTGTTTCTCCGAGGTCACGTCACTGACGGGCCCGGAGTGTGAATGTGCCAGGTATCACTGCAGTTGACCCCATTGGTGCAATGGTGTTCTCCGCCACAATGGGCATTGGAATGGCTCCCATGCCATTTGGTTGCAAGGGTTTCCCCACCACGTTGGGCTTCAGAATGTTTCCCATGTCATTACCTCTGTGTGTGAACCAAGGGTAGGTCATCTGTCTTGGCAGCAGCTCAGGAAGTGTGCCTACTGGTGAGTCTTGCTTGATCAGTCCAGGTGTTCCTCACGTGCCCTTTGTCACGGTTCCCTTCGAGCTGCTTTTGATGAAGGCCGTCATATTCGGCCAAGGCCCCTTCCCTTGTGGAAGATCTCTTCCCCGTAAGAGCGTGGCATTTGTGTGGAAGAATATGTGCCAAGGGCGGGCGTGTTCCCCTAGATGGCACCGGCTCTTAGTCTGAGGGGCCACAGTTGCCCAGAGGGTGTCTCAGGGGTTTAGGAAGACATCCTTCTGCTGTGGTGGATGGGAGAGCACTCAGGAGTGGAATTGCAGTGCCCGAGACCAGGGGGATTTTGGACAGCGGTGCTCTATGTCCTGATGGCCGCACCCTCTGAAGGCGTCAGCTCTATGTTGCTTTCACGTTTCCCTGCGGACCCACAGGCAAGATCTGCAGCAAATTAAATGTCGAGGGGAGACAGAGCACGCATCACTGAGGGACATCGCCCTTTCGCTCGGTGCACCCGTGCACCCTCCTAAAGAACGCATGTGTTCTCTCACCCCGAGCCAGGTGGAATGCCAGGAAAGGAATTCCAGTAGCAGATCAACCTGGGACCATCTGTATGATCCCTGACACCCGGTGAAGTGAGGAGGAGGAGTCTCACAGGGGTGTTGGCCCGCATTCCATGAGGATCCTGGTTTAACCCTTGTTGCGGTAAGTAGCACCTCTTTCCTAAAACCTAGAGGTTTGACCAAGGGAACATGTGCAACGGGGCTACACCCTCACCTTCTGGCCTTTTCCATGGGAACCCGAGCTTCGATGCCCTGAGAACTGGCTGCATTTCCTTCCCCAATGGCTTTGCTTTGTTCACTTCCGTATGCTGACGTGATTCAGCTCGCTGTCCGTACCGTGGTGGAATCTGCAAGTTTGCATGTCCAGCGTTTGAGCATGTGCTTGGCTCGACGATGACTTCCACAAATGCATTCCTTGGAAATCTGAACAAAATGAGTGAGAAATCCCTGCCGTCTCCTCCTTGGAACTGAGGTCCAACACGTGGCTCCCAAAAGGAAAGTAGGGAGAGGTTCGCGTTGCATTTGCTCCCGTGGGTGTCCACAGCCACGCTGTTTAAGTTGAGGCTTGTGGCCGTCTGATGGGGAGAAGAGGCATTGGGAAAGGAGCCTGGGATGCCAATCCAGGAGGGAAGGCTAGGGAGAGCGTGCCGTCTGTGGGTTCCTTGGTCTAGCCGGGACTGCTGTCCCCTGCCACGGTTCAGCATTCGGGTAGGAGAGGAAGCGTGAGCCCTTGGTGGTCCGGTTGCCTGCCCTTGAGTTCTACAGGCCTCCGCCACCGGCTACTCGTTGCCTTGTGCCCGCAAAGAAACGGAAGTCTGTAGGCTCAGGGTCAGAGCAGGATTCCTGGCCTAGGGCAGGCTTCTTTGCCATGTTCTGCTTGGGAGACCAGATGCAGTTTAGGTTTCTCCTGATAAGGGGAGAAATCCAATGGGCCATTGTCACCGGGAGGTTGGCCAAGCTAAGGGCTCCTCCTCGGGTTGTGTCTGGCTTGTGTGTGCTGTGTGAAAGGGCTAGAAAATGCCTTAGTGAAGATAAGTCCCAGCAAGCTTCTTTGGTGAGGGCTGGCTCTGGCATCTTTCCCTGACACGTTGGGATCCCGGTGGAGAGAGGAGGGCAAGGCGAATGAAGCAGACACGAGAGATGGCTGGCTAATCCCACAGGTTTACTGGTGGGTGGATAGATCGATGGTGGTCATAGGCTTCCGGGAACACTTTTGGTATTCCCTCAGGGCCATCTGGAGGCAAGTGTAGAGAGGGAACACGGGAGCACATCTGTGGCGTGTCTCGCTTGTTTCCCCTCCTTGGTCAATTTACTTCATGGCGGGTCCCTGTGCCAGGGAATGGTTGCCTTCGTGGCACAGTATGGTGTCTTCTCATGGGGGCTGATTTGGAGGCCGTGGGGTGTTTTGTCCCTGTCTGTCCATGTTCTCCCTGTGTTGAAGATGTGAAGGTGTTCCTCAGTACAGCCCTGCATCGGTACTACACCCAGCCCACCTAGCAGTCCCTGAGGATTGCAGACCTTCCCGGAGGTCTTTGGGCAAAACCACGCGGAAAGGGAGTCGGCTGCCAAGGAAAGGCTACAGGTTTCCGGGCCCGAGAGGATGTGTGGTGCGGGGATCTTTTCTCCTGCCACCCGCTGGTGCTTTGAGACTGTGGTGTACGGCGTGCCTGGCCACAGTCCAGAGAAGTCATACCGGTTCAGGTGTCTAGGCTGTTGGCCGGGTTCTCTTGTTACACGGCTGTAGGTAACACGTTGCTTCTAGAGGACCTGGGCCTCACGGTTTCACCGAGGTCACGTCACTGACGGACCCAGAGTGTGAAAGTGCCAGGCAGCACTGCAAGAGACCCAATTGCTGCAACAGTTTGCCCCGCCACGTTGGGCATCGTAATGGTTCCCATGCCATTACCTTTGTGTGTACGACAAGGGTAGGTCGTCTGTCCTAACAGCAGGCCAGGAAGTATGCCTGCTGGTGAGTCTGCCTTGATTAGTCCAGGTGTTCCTCACGTGCCCTTGTCGTGGGTCCCTATGAGCCGCTTTTGGTGGAGGCCGTCATATTCGGCCGTGTGCCCTTCCCTTGTGGAAGATCTCTTGATCTTCCGGGCGCGTCCACTGTGTGGAGCCATGTGTGCTTAGAGTTGGTGTGTTCCCCAAAGGTCACTGGCTCTTAGTCTGAGGAGGCACAGTTGCCCTGAGCGTGTCTCAGGGTTTCCGGAAGACATCCTTTAGCTGTGATGGAGGGGAGAGTGCTCAGGAGAGGAATTGCAGGGCCCGAGGCCAGGGTGTTGTTGGACAGCGGGGCTCTTTGTCCTGATGGCGGCACGCTGTGAAGGCGTCTACGCCACATTGCTTTCACATTTACGTGCGGACACCCAGGCACGATGGGCAGCAAATGAAATGTTGAGGGGATGTAGAGCACGCATCACTAGATGGTATCGCCCTTTCCCTCGGTGCGCCCGTGCACCATCCTCAAGCACGCGTGTGTTCTCTCAGCCCGAGCCAGGTGGACTGCCAGGGACGGAATCCCAGCAGCAGAGCAGCCTGGGGCCATCCGTATAATCCATAATACCTGGTGAAGGGAGGAGGAGGAGTCTCGCAGGGGTGTTGGCGCACATTCCATGAGGATCCTGGTTTAAACCTTGTTGCGGTAAGTGGCACTTCTTTGCTAAAACCTAGAGGTTTGGCCACGGGAACTGAAAACCGGTGCTACAGCCTCATCTTCTGTCTTTTTCCTGGGGAACATGAGCTTCGATGACCTGAGAACTGGCTGCATTTCCTGCCCCGTGGCTCAGATCTGGCCGCTTCTGTATGCTGACATGATTCAGCTCACTGGCCGTCCCTTGGTGGAATCTGCAACTTTGCATGTCCGGCGTTTGAGCATGTGCTTGGATCGATGATGACCCCCACAAATGCATTCCTTGGAAATCTGAACAAAATGAGTGAGAAAACCCTACCGTCTCCTCATCGGAACTGAGGTCCAGCACGTGGCTCCCAAAAGGAAAGTAGGGAGAGGTTGAGGTTGCGTTTGCTGCCATGTGTGTGTACAGCCACGTTGTTCAAGTGGAGGGTTGTGGCCGTCTCATGGGGAGAAGAGCCATTGGGAAAGGAGCCTGGGATGCCAATCCAGGTGGGAAGGCTAGGGACAGCGTGCCGTCTCTGGGTTCCTTGGTCGAGCCAGGACTTCTGTCCCCTGCCACGGACGAGCATGCGGCTAGGAAAGGAAGCGTGAACCATTGGTGGTCCTATCGACTGCATTTGAGTTCTACAGGCCGCCGCCACCGGCTACTCGTTGCCTTGTGCCCTCACGGAAAGAGAAGTCTATGCTCAGGGTCAGAGCAGGATTCCTGGCCTAGGGCTGGCTCTTTGTCATGTTCTGCTTGGGAGACCAGATGCAGTTTAGGTTTCTCATGATGAGGGGAGAAATCCAATGGGCCATTGTCCCCGGGCGGTTGGCCAAGCTGATGGCTCCTCCTCGGGTTGTTTCCGGCTTGTGTGTGCTGTGTGAACAGGCTAGAAAATGCCTTAGTCAAGATAAGTCACAGCAAGCTTCTTTGGTGAGGGGTGGCTCTGGCATCTTTCCATGACACGTTGGGATCCCGGTGGAGAGGGAAGGGCAAGGCTACCTATAAAGACACATGAAATGGCTGGCTAAGCCCACATGTTTACTTGTGGGTGGACAGATTGACAGAGGCCATAGGCTTCCAGGAACACTTTTGATATCCCCTCAGGAGCATTTGGAGGCACGTGTAGAGAGGGAACACGGGAGAGCTTCTGTGGACTGTCCCGCCTTTTTCCCCTCCTTGGTCGATTTACTTCATGGCGGGTCCCTATGCTAGTGAATGGTTGCCTTTGTGGCACAGTATGGTGTCTTCTCATGGGGGCTGATTTGGAGGTCGTGGGGTGTTTTGTCCCTGTCTGTCCACGTTCCCCCTGTGTTGAAGGTGTGAGGGTGTTCCTGAGTCCAGCCCAACATCTTTACTAAACCTGGCCCACATAGCGTTCCCTGAGGTTTGCAGCTCTTCCCGGAGGTCACTGGGCACAACCATGCGGAAAAAAGGGAGTCGGCTGCCAAGGAAAGGCTGTAGATTTAAAGGCGGGTGAGGGTGTGTGGTGCGGGGGTCATTTTTACTGCCACGCGCTGGTGCATCCAGACTGTGGTATCCGGTGTGCCTGGCCACAGGCCAGACGAGTCATAGCGGTTCAAGTGTCTAGGCTGTTGGCTGGGTTCTCTTAATTGCATGGCTGTGGGTCACACATTGCTTCTAGAAGACCTGGGCCTCACTGTTTCTCCGAGGTCACGTCACTGACGGGCCCGGAGTGTGAATGTGCCAGGTATCACTGCAGTTGACCCCATTGGTGCAATGGTGTTCTCCGCCACAATGGGCATTGGAATGGCTCCCATGCCATTTGGTTGCAAGGGTTTCCCCACCACGTTGGGCTTCAGAATGTTTCCCATGTCATTACCTCTGTGTGTGAACCAAGGGTAGGTCATCTGTCTTGGCAGCAGCTCAGGAAGTGTGCCTACTGGTGAGTCTCGCTTGATCAGTCCAGGTGTTCCTCACATGCCCTTTGTCACGGTTCCCTTCGAGCTGCTTTTGATGAAGGCCGTCATATTCGGCCAAGGCCCCTTCCCTTGTGGAAGATCTCTTCCCCGTAAGAGGGTGGCACTTGTGTGGAAGAATATGTGCCAAGGGCGGGCGTGTTCCCATAGATGGCACCGGCTCTTAGTCTGAGGGGCCACAGTTGCCCAGAGGGTGTCTCAGGGGTTTAGGAAGACATCCTTCTGCTGTGGTGGATGGGAGAGCACTCAGGAGTGGAATTGCAGTGCCCGAGACCAGGGGGATTTTGGACAGCGGTGCTCTATGTCCTGATGGCCGCACCCTCTGAAGGCGTCAGCTCTATGTTGCTTTCACGTTTCCCTGCGGACCCACAGGCAAGATCTGCAGCAAATTAAATGTCGAGGGGAGACAGAGCACGCATCACTGAGGGACATCGCCCTTTCGCTCGGTGCACCCGTGCACCCTCCTAAAGAACGCATGTGTTTTCTCACCCCGAGCCAGGTGGAATGCCAGGAAAGGAATTCCAGCAGCAGATCAACCTGGGACCATCTGTATGATCCCTGACACCCGGTGAAGTGAGGAGGAGGAGTCTCACAGGGGTGTTGGCCCGCATTCCATGAGGATCCTGGTTTAACCCTTGTTGCGGTAAGTAGCACCTCTTTCCTAAAACCTAGAGGTTTGACCAAGGGAACATGTGCAACGGGGCTACACCCTCACCTTCTGGCCTTTTCCATGGGAACCCGAGCTTCGATGCCCTGAGAACTGGCTGCATTTCCTTCCCCAATGGCTTTGCTTTGTTCACTTCCGTATGCTGACGTGATTCAGCTCGCTGTCCGTACCGTGGTGGAATCTGCAAGTTTGCATGTCCAGCGTTTGAGCATGTGCTTGGCTCGACGATGACTTCCACAAATGCATTCCTTTGAAATCTGAACAAAATGAGTGAGAAATCCCTGCCGTCTCCTCCTTGGAACTGAGGTCCAACACGTGGCTCCCAAAAGGAAAGTAGGGAGAGGTTCGCGTTGCATTTGCTCCCGTGGGTGTCCACAGCCACCCTGTTTAAGTTGAGGCTTGTGGCCGTCTGATGGGGAGAAGAGGCATTGGGAAAGGAGCCTGGGATGCCAATCCAGGAGGGAAGGCTAGGGAGAGCGTGCCGTCTGTGGGTTCCTTGGTCTAGCCGGGACTGCTGTCCCCTGCCACGGTTCAGCATTCGGGTAGGAGAGGAAGCGTGAGCCCTTGGTGGTCCGGTCGCCTGCCCTTGAGTTCTACAGGCCTCCGCCACCGGCTACTCGTTGCCTTGTGCCCGCAAAGAAACGGAAGTCTGTAGGCTCAGGGTCAGAGCAGGATTCCTGGCCTAGGGCAGGCTTCTTTGCCATGTTCTGCTTGGGAGACCAGATGCAGTTTAGGTTTCTCCTGATAAGGGGAGAAATCCAATGGGCCATTGTCACCGGGAGGTTGGCCAAGCTAAGGGCTCCTCCTCGGGTTGTGTCTGGCTTGTGTGTGCTGTGTGAAAGGGCTAGAAAATGCCTTAGTGAAGATAAGTCCCAGCAAGCTTCTTTGGTGAGGGCTGGCTCTGGCATCTTTCCCTGACACGTTGGGATCCCGGTGGAGAGAGGAGGGCAAGGCAAATGAAGCAGACACGAGAGATGGCTGGCTAATCCCACAGGTTTACTGGTGGGTGGATAGATCGATGGTGGTCATAGGCTTCCGGGAACACTTTTGGTATTCCCTCAGGGACATCTGGAGGCAAGTGTAGAGAGGGAACACGGGAGCACATCTGTGGCGTGTCTCGCTTGTTTCCCCTCCTTGGTCAATTTACTTCATGGCGGGTCCCTGTGCCAGGGAATGGTTGCCTTCGTGGCACAGTATGGTGTCTTCTCATGGGGGCTGATTTGGAGGCCGTGGGATGTTTTGTCCCTGTCTGTCCACGTTCTCCCTGTGTTGAAGATGTGAAGGTGTTCCTCAGTACAGCCCTGCATCGGTACTACACCCAGCCCACCTAGCAGTCCCTGAGGATTGCAGACCTTCCCGGAGGTCTTTGGGCAAAACCACGCGGAAAGGGAGTCGGCTGCCAAGGAAAGGCTACAGGTTTCCGGGCCCGAGAGGATGTGTGGTGCGGGGATCTTTTCTCCTGCCACCCGCTGGTGCTTTGAGACTGTGGTGTACGGCGTGCCTGGCCACAGTCCAGAGAAGTCATACCGGTTCAGGTGTCTAGGCTGTTGGCCGGGTTCTCTTGTTGCGCGGCTGTAGGTAACACGTTGCTTCTAGAGGACCTGGGCCTCACGGTTTCACCGAGGTCACGTCACTGACGGACCCAGAGTGTGAAAGTGCCAGGCAGCACTGCAAGAGACCCAATTGCTGCAACAGTTTGCCCCGCCACGTTGGGCATCGTAATGGTTCCCATGCCATTACCTTTGTGTGTACGACAAGGGTAGGTCGTCGGTCCTAACAGCAGGCCAGGAAGTATGCCTGCTGGTGAGTCTGCCTTGATTAGTCCAGGTGTTCCTCACGTGCCCTTGTCGTGGGTCCCTATGAGCCGCTTTTGGTGGAGGCCGTCATATTCGGCCGTGTGCCCTTCCCTTGTGGAAGATCTCTTGATCTTCCGGGCGCGTCCACTGTGTGGAGCCATGTGTGCTTAGAGTTGGTGTGTTCCCCAAAGGTCACTGGCTCTTAGTCTGAGGAGGCACAGTTGCCCTGAGCGTGTCTCAGGGTTTCCGGAAGACATCCTTTAGCTGTGATGGAGGGGAGAGTGCTCAGGAGAGGAATTGCAGGGCCCGAGGCCAGGGTGTTGTTGGACAGCGGGGCTCTTTGTCCTGATGGCGGCACGCTGTGAAGGCGTCTACGCCACATTGCTTTCACATTTACGTGCGGACACCCAGGCACGATGGGCAGCAAATGAAATGTTGAGGGGATGTAGAGCACGCATCACTAGATGGTATCGCCCTTTCCCTCGGTGCGCCCGTGCACCATCCTCAAGCACGCGTGTGTTCTCTCAGCCCGAGCCAGGTGGACTGCCAGGGACGGAATCCCAGCAGCAGAGCAGCCTGGGGCCATCCGTATAATCCATAATACCTGGTGAAGGGAGGAGGAGGAGTCTCGCAGGGGTGTTGGCGCACATTCCATGAGGATCCTGGTTTAAACCTTGTTGCGGTAAGTGGCACTTCTTTGCTAAAACCTAGAGGTTTGGCCACGGGAACTGAAAACCGGTGCTACAGCCTCATCTTCTGTCTTTTTCCTGGGGAACATGAGCTTCGATGACCTGAGAACTGGCTGCATTTCCTGCCCCGTGGCTCAGATCTGGCCGCTTCTGTATGCTGACATGATTCAGCTCACTGGCCGTCCCTTGGTGGAATCTGCAACTTTGCATGTCTGGCGTTTGAGCATGTGCTTGGATCGATGATGACCCCCACAAATGCATTCCTTGGAAATCTGAACAAAATGAGTGAGAAAACCCTACCGTCTCCTCATCGGAACTGAGGTCCAGCACGTGGCTCCCAAAAGGAAAGTAGGGAGAGGTTGAGGTTGCGTTTGCTGCCGTGTGTGTGTACAGCCACGTTGTTCAAGTGGAGGGTTGTGGCCGTCTCATGGGGAGAAGAGCCATTGGGAAAGGAGCCTGGGATGCCAATCCAGGTGGGAAGGCTAGGGACAGCGTGCCGTCTCTGGGTTCCTTGGTCGAGCCAGGACTTCTGTCCCCTGCCACGGACGAGCATGCGGCTAGGAAAGGAAGCGTGAACCATTGGTGGTCCTATCGACTGCATTTGAGTTCTACAGGCCGCCGCCACCGGCTACTCGTTGCCTTGTGCCCTCACGGAAAGAGAAGTCTATGCTCAGGGTCAGAGCAGGATTCCTGGCCTAGGGCTGGCTCTTTGTCATGTTCTGCTTGGGAGACCAGATGCAGTTTAGGTTTCTCATGATGAGGGGAGAAATCCAATGGGCCATTGTCCCCGGGCGGTTGGCCAAGCTGATGGCTCCTCCTCGGGTTGTTTCCGGCTTGTGTGTGCTGTGTGAACAGGCTAGAAAATGCCTTAGTCAAGATAAGTCACAGCAAGCTTCTTTGGTGAGGGGTGGCTCTGGCATCTTTCCATGACACGTTGGGATCCCGGTGGAGAGGGAAGGGCAAGGCTACCGATAAAGACACATGAAATGGCTGGCTAAGCCCACATGTTTACTTGTGGGTGGACAGATTGACAGAGGCCATAGGCTTCCAGGAACACTTTTGATATCCCCTCAGGAGCATTTGGAGGCACGTGTAGAGAGGGAACACGGGAGAACTTCTGTGGACTGTCCCGCCTTTTTCCCCTCCTTGGTCGATTTACTTCATGGCGGGTCCCTATGCTAGTGAATGGTTGCCTTTGTGGCACAGTATGGTGTCTTCTCATGGGGGCTGATTTGGAGGTCGTGGGGTGTTTTGTCCCTGTCTGTCCACGTTCCCCCTGTGTTGAAGGTGTGAGGGTGTTCCTGAGTCCAGCCCAACATCTTTACTAAACCTGGCCCACATAGCGTTCCCTGAGGTTTGCAGCTCTTCCCGGAGGTCACTGGGCACAACCATGCGGAAAAAAGGGAGTCGGCTGCCAAGGAAAGGCTGTAGATTTAAAGGCGGGTGAGGGTGTGTGGTGCGGGGGTCATTTTTACTGCCACGCGCTGGTGCATCCAGACTGTGGTATCCGGTGTGCCTGGCCACAGGCCAGACGAGTCATAGCGGTTCAAGTGTCTAGGCTGTTGGCTGGGTTCTCTTAATTGCATGGCTGTGGGTCACACATTGCTTCTAGAAGACCTGGGCCTCACTGTTTCTCCGAGGTCACGTCACTGACGGGCCCGGAGTGTGAATGTGCCAGGTACCACTGCAGTTGACCCCATTGGTGCAATGGTGTTCTCCGCCACAATGGGCATTGGAATGGCTCCCATGCCATTTGGTTGCAAGGGTTTCCCCACCACGTTGGGCTTCAGAATGTTTCCCATGTCATTACCTCTGTGTGTGAACCAAGGGTAGGTCATCTGTCTTGGCAGCAGCTCAGGAAGTGTGCCTACTGGTGAGTCTCGCTTGATCAGTCCAGGTGTTCCTCACGTGCCCTTTGTCACGGTTCCCTTCGAGCTGCTTTTGATGAAGGCCGTCATATTCGGCCAAGGCCCCTTCCCTTGTGGAAGATCTCTTCCCCGTAAGAGCGTGGCACTTGTGTGGAAGAATATGTGCCAAGGGCGGGCGTGTTCCCCTAGATGGCACCGGCTCTTAGTCTGAGGGGCCACAGTTGCCCAGAGGGTGTCTCAGGGGTTTAGGAAGACATCCTTCTGCTGTGGTGGATGGGAGAGCACTCAGGAGTGGAATTGCAGTGCCCGAGACCAGGGGGATTTTGGACAGCGGTGCTCTATGTCCTGATGGCCGCACCCTCTGAAGGCGTCAGCTCTATGTTGCTTTCACGTTTCCCTGCGGACCCACAGGCAAGATCTGCAGCAAATTAAATGTCGAGGGGAGACAGAGCACGCATCACTGAGGGACATCGCCCTTTCGCTCGGTGCACCCGTGCACCCTCCTAAAGAACGCATGTGTTCTCTCACCCCGAGCCAGGTGGAATGCCAGGAAAGGAATTCCAGCAGCAGATCAACCTGGTACCATCTGTATAATCCCTGACACCCGGTGAAGTGAGGAGGAGGAGTCTCACAGGGGTGTTGGCCCGCATTCCATGAGGATCCTGGTTTAACCCTTGTTGCGGTAAGTAGCACCTCTTTCCTAAAACCTAGAGGTTTGACCAAGGGAACATGTGCAACGGGGCTACACCCTCATCTTCTGGCCTTTTCCATGGGAACCCGAGCTTCGATGCCCTGAGAACTGGCTGCATTTCCTTCCCCAATGGCTTTGCTTTGTTCACTTCCGTATGCTGACGTGATTCAGCTCGCTGTCCGTACCGTGGTGGAATCTGCAAGTTTGCATGTCCAGCGTTTGAGCATGTGCTTGGCTCGACGATGACTTCCACAAATGCATTCCTTGGAAATCTGAACAAAATGAGTGAGAAATCCCTGCCGTCTCCTCCTTGGAACTGAGGTCCAACACGTGGCTCCCAAAAGGAAAGTAGGGAGAGGTTCGCGTTGCATTTGCTCCCGTGGGTGTCCACAGCCACGCTGTTTAAGTTGAGGCTTGTGGCCGTCTGATGGGGAGAAGAGGCATTGGGAAAGGAGCCTGGGATGCCAATCCAGGAGGGAAGGCTAGGGAGAGCGTGCCGTCTGTGGGTTCCTTGGTCTAGCCGGGACTGCTGTCCCCTGCCACGGTTCAGCATTCGGGTAGGAGAGGAAGCGTGAGCCCTTGGTGGTCCGGTCGCCTGCCCTTGAGTTCTACAGGCCTCCGCCACCGGCTACTCGTTGCCTTGTGCCCGCAAAGAAACGGAAGTCTGTAGGCTCAGGGTCAGAGCAGGATTCCTGGCCTAGGGCAGGCTTCTTTGCCATGTTCTGCTTGGGAGACCAGATGCAGTTTAGGTTTCTCCTGATAAGGGGAGAAATCCAATGGGCCATTGTCACCGGGAGGTTGGCCAAGCTAAGGGCTCCTCCTCGGGTTGTGTCTGGCTTGTGTGTGCTGTGTGAAAGGGCTAGAAAATGCCTTAGTGAAGATAAGTCTCAGCAAGCTTCTTTGGTGAGGGCTGGCTCTGGCATCTTTCCCTGACACGTTGGGATCCCGGTGGAGAGAGGAGGGCAAGGCGAATGAAGCAGACACGAGAGATGGCTGGCTAATCCCACAGGTTTACTGGTGGGTGGATAGATCGATGGTGGTCATAGGCTTCCCGGAACACTTTTGGTATTCCCTCAGGGACATCTGGAGGCAAGTGTAGAGAGGGAACACGGGAGCACATCTGTGGCGTGTCTCGCTTGTTTCCCCTCCTTGGTCAATTTACTTCATGGCGGGTCCCTGTGCCAGGGAATGGTTGCCTTCGTGGCACAGTATGGTGTCTTCTCATGGGGGCTGATTTGGAGGCCGTGGGGTGTTTTGTCCCTGTCTGTCCACGTTCTCCCTGTGTTGAAGATGTGAAGGTGTTCCTCAGTACAGCCCTGCATCGGTACTACACCCAGCCCACCTAGCAGTCCCTGAGGATTGCAGACCTTCCCGGAGGTCTTTGGGCAAAACCACGCGGAAAGGGAGTCGGCTGCCAAGGAAAGGCTACAGGTTTCCGGGCCCGAGAGGATGTGTGGTGCGGGGATCTTTTCTCCTGCCACCCGCTGATGCTTTGAGACTGTGGTGTACGGCGTGCCTGGCCACAGTCCAGAGAAGTCATACCGGTTCAGGTGTCTAGGCTGTTGGCCGGGTTCTCTTGTTGCGCGGCTGTAGGTAACACGTTGCTTCTAGAGGACCTGGGCCTCACGGTTTCACCGAGGTCACGTCACTGACGGACCCAGAGTGTGAAAGTGCCAGGCAGCACTGCAAGAGACCCAATTGCTGCAACAGTTTGCCCCGCCACGTTGGGCATCGTAATGGTTCCCATGCCATTACCTTTGTGTGTACGACAAGGGTAGGTCGTCGGTCCTAACAGCAGGCCAGGAAGTATGCCTGCTGGTGAGTCTGCCTTGATTAGTCCAGGTGTTCCTCACGTGCCCTTGTCGTGGGTCCCTATGAGCCGCTTTTGGTGGAGGCCGTCATATCCGGCCGTGTGCCCTTCCCTTGTGGAAGATCTCTTGATCTTCCGGGTGCGTCCACTGTGTGGAGCCATGTGTGCTTAGAGTTGGTGTGTTCCCCAAAGGTCACTGGCTCTTAGTCTGAGGAGGCACAGTTGCCCTGAGCGTGTCTCAGGGTTTCCGGAAGACATCCTTTAGCTGTGATGGAGGGGAGAGTGCTCAGGAGAGGAATTGCAGGGCCCGAGGCCAGGGTGTTGTTGGACAGCGGGGCTCTTTGTCCTGATGGCGGCACGCTGTGAAGGCGTCTACGCCACATTGCTTTTACATTTACGTGCGGACACCCAGGCACGATGGGCAGCAAATGAAATGTTGAGGGGATGTAGAGCACGCATCACTAGATGGTATCGCCCTTTCCCTCGGTGCGCCCGTGCACCATCCTCAAGCACGCGTGTGTTCTCTCAGCCCGAGCCAGGTGGACTGCCAGGGACGGAATCCCAGCAGCAGAGCAGCCTGGGGCCATCCGTATAATCCATAATACCTGGTGAAGGGAGGAGGAGGAGTCTCGCAGGGGTGTTGGCGCACATTCCATGAGGATCCTGGTTTAAACCTTGTTGCGGTAAGTGGCACTTCTTTGCTAAAACCTAGAGGTTTGGCCACGGGAACCGGTGCTACAGCCTCATCTTCTGTCTTTTTCCTGGGGAACATGAGCTTCGATGACCTGAGAACTGGCTGCATTTCCTGCCCCGTGGCTCAGATCTGGCCGCTTCTGTATGCTGACATGATTCAGCTCACTGGCCGTCCCTTGGTGGAATCTGCAACTTTGCATGTCCGGCGTTTGAGCATGTGCTTGGATCGATGATGACCCCCACAAATGCATTCCTTGGAAATCTGAACAAAATGAGTGAGAAAACCCTACCGTCTCCTCATCGGAACTGAGGTCCAGCACGTGGCTCCCAAAAGGAAAGTAGGGAGAGGTTGAGGTTGCGTTTGCTGCCGTGTGTGTGTACAGCCACGTTGTTCAAGTGGAGGGTTGTGGCCGTCTCATGGGGAGAAGAGCCATTGGGAAAGGAGCCTGGGATGCCAATCCAGGTGGGAAGGCTAGGGACAGCGTGCCGTCTCTGGGTTCCTTGGTCGAGCCAGGACTTCTGTCCCCTGCCACGGACGAGCATGCGGCTAGGAAAGGAAGCGTGAACCATTGGTGGTCCTATCGACTGCATTTGAGTTCTACAGGCCGCCGCCACCGGCTACTCGTTGCCTTGTGCCCTCACGGAAAGAGAAGTCTATGCTCAGGGTCAGAGCAGGATTCCTGGCCTAGGGCTGGCTCTTTGTCATGTTCTGCTTGGGAGACCAAATGCAGTTTAGGTTTCTCATGATGAGGGGAGAAATCCGATGGGCCATTGTCCCCGGGCGGTTGGCCAAGCTGATGGCTCCTCCTCGGGTTGTTTCCGGCTTGTGTGTGCTGTGTGAACAGGCTAGAAAATGCCTTAGTCAAGATAAGTCACAGCAAGCTTCTTTGGTGAGGGGTGGCTCTGGCATCTTTCCATGACACGTTGGGATCCCGGTGGAGAGGGAAGGGCAAGGCTACCTATAAAGACACATGAAATGGCTGGCTAAGCCCACATGTTTACTTGTGGGTGGACAGATTGACAGAGGCCATAGGCTTCCAGGAACACTTTTGATATCCCCTCAGGAGCATTTGGAGGCACGTGTAGAGAGGGAACACGGGAGAACTTCTGTGGACTGTCCCGCCTTTTTCCCCTCCTTGGTCGATTTACTTCATGGCGGGTCCCTATGCTAGTGAATGGTTGCCTTTGTGGCACAGTATGGTGTCTTCTCATGGGGGCTGATTTGGAGGTCGTGGGGTGTTTTGTCCCTGTCTGTCCACGTTCCCCCTGTGTTGAAGGTGTGAGGGTGTTCCTGAGTCCAGCCCAACATCTTTACTAAACCTGGCCCACATAGCGTTCCCTGAGGTTTGCAGCTCTTCCCGGAGGTCACTGGGCACAACCATGCGGAAAAAAGGGAGTCGGCTGCCAAGGAAAGGCTGTAGATTTAAAGGCGGGTGAGGGTGTGTGGTGCGGGGGTCATTTTTACTGCCACGCGCTGGTGCATCCAGACTGTGGTATCCGGTGTGCCTGGCCACAGGCCAGACGAGTCATAGCGGTTCAAGTGTCTAGGCTGTTGGCTGGGTTCTCTTAATTGCATGGCTGTGGGTCACACATTGCTTCTAGAAGACCTGGGCCTCACTGTTTCTCCGAGGTCACGTCACTGACGGGCCCGGAGTGTGAATGTGCCAGGTACCACTGCAGTTGACCCCATTGGTGCAATGGTGTTCTCCGCCACAATGGGCATTGGAATGGCTCCCATGCCATTTGGTTGCAAGGGTTTCCCCACCACGTTGGGCTTCAGAATGTTTCCCATGTCATTACCTCTGTGTGTGAACCAAGGGTAGGTCATCTGTCTTGGCAGCAGCTCAGGAAGTGTGCCTACTGGTGAGTCTCGCTTGATCAGTCCAGGTGTTCCTCACGTGCCCTTTGTCACGGTTCCCTTCGAGCTGCTTTTGATGAAGGCCGTCATATTCGGCCAAGGCCCCTTCCCTTGTGGAACATCTCTTCCCTGTAAGAGCGTGGCACTTGTGTGGAAGAATATGTGCCAAGGGCGGGCGTGTTCCCCTAGATGGCACCGGCTCTTAGTCTGAGGGGCCACAGTTGCCCAGAGGGTGTCTCAGGGGTTTAGGAAGACATCCTTCTGCTGTGGTGGATGGGAGAGCACTCAGGAGTGGAATTGCAGTGCCCGAGACCAGGGGGATTTTGGACAGCGGTGCTCTATGTCCTGATGGCCGCACCCTCTGAAGGCGTCAGCTCTATGTTGCTTTCACGTTTCCCTGCGGACCCACAGGCAAGATCTGCAGCAAATTAAATGTCGAGGGGAGACAGAGCACGCATCACTGAGGGACATCGCCCTTTCGCTCGGTGCACCCGTGCACCCTCCTAAAGAACGCATGTGTTCTCTCACCCCGAGCCAGGTGGAATGCCAGGAAAGGAATTCCAGCAGCAGATCAACCTGGGACCATCTGTATAATCCCTGACACCCGGTGAAGTGAGGAGGAGGAGTCTCACAGGGGTGTTGGCCCGCATTGCATGAGGATCCTGGTTTAACCCTTGTTGCGGTAAGTAGCACCTCTTTCCTAAAACCTAGAGGTTTGACCAAGGGAACATGTGCAACGGGGCTACACCCTCACCTTCTAGCCTTTTCCATGGGTACCCGAGCTTCGATGCCCTGAGAACTGGCTGCATTTCCTTCCCCAATGGCTTTGCTTTGTTCACTTCCGTATGCTGACGTGATTCAGCTCGCTATCCGTACTGTGGTGGAATCTGCAAGTTTGCATGTCCAGCGTTTGAGCATGTGCTTGGCTCGACGATGACTTCCACAAATGCATTCCTTGGAAATCTGAACAAAATGAGTGAGAAATCCCTGCCGTCTCCTCCTTGGAACTGAGGTCCAACACGTGGCTCCCAAAAGGAAAGTAGGGAGAGGTTCGCGTTGCATTTGCTCCCGTGTGTGTCCACAGCCACGCTGTTTAAGTTGAGGCTTGTGGCCGTCTGATGGGGAGAAGAGGCATTGGGAAAGGAGCCTGGGATGCCAATCCAGGAGGGAAGGCTAGGGAGAGCGTGCCGTCTGTGGGTTCCTTGGTCTAGCCGGGACTGCTGTCCCCTGCCACGGTTCAGCATTCGGGTAGGAGAGGAAGCGTGAGCCCTTGGTGGTCCGGTCGCCTGCCCTTGAGTTCTACAGGCCTCCGCCACCGGCTACTCGTTGCCTTGTGCCCGCAAAGAAACGGAAGTCTGTAGGCTCAGGGTCAGAGCAGGATTCCTGGCCTAGGGCAGGCTTCTTTGCCATGTTCTGCTTGGGAGACCAGATGCAGTTTAGGTTTCTCCTGATAAGGGGAGAAATCCAATGGGCCATTGTCACCGGGAGGTTGGCCAAGCTAAGGGCTCCTCCTCGGGTTGTGTCTGGCTTGTGTGTGCTGTGTGAAAGGGCTAGAAAATGCCTTAGTGAAGATAAGTCCCAGCAAGCTTCTTTGGTGAGGGCTGGCTCTGGCATCTTTCCCTGACACGTTGGGATCCCGGTGGAGAGAGGAGGGCAAGGCGAATGAAGCAGACACGAGAGATGGCTGGCTAATCCCGCAGGTTTACTGGTGGGTGGATAGATCGATGGTGGTCATAGGCTTCCCGGAACACTTTTGGTATTCCCTCAGGGACATCTGGAGGCAAGTGTAGAGAGGGAACACGGGAGCACATCTGTGGCGTGTCTCGCTTGTTTCCCCTCCTTGGTCAATTTACTTCATGGCGGGTCCCTGTGCCAGGGAATGGTTGCCTTCGTGGCACAGTATGGTGTCTTCTCATGGGGGCTGATTTGGAGGCCGTGGGATGTTTTGTCCCTGTCTGTCCACGTTCTCCCTGTGTTGAAGATGTGAAGGTGTTCCTCAGTACAGCCCTGCATCGGTACTACACCCAGCCCACCTAGCAGTCCCTGAGGATTGCAGACCTTCCCGGAGGTCTTTGGGCAAAACCACGCGGAAAGGGAGTCGGCTGCCAAGGAAAGGCTACAGGTTTCCGGGCCCGAGAGGATGTGTGGTGCGGGGATCTTTTCTCCTGCCACCCGCTGGTGCTTTGTGACTGTGGTGTACAGCGTGCCTGGCCACAGTCCAGAGAAGTCATACCGGTTCAGGTGTCTAGGCTGTTGGCCGGGTTCTCTTGTTGCGCGGCTGTAGGTAACACGTTGCTTCTAGAGGACCTGGGCCTCACGGTTTCACCGAGGTCACGTCACTGACGGACCCAGAGTGTGAAAGTGCCAGGCAGCACTGCAAGAGACCCAATTGCTGCAACAGTTTGCCCCGCCACGTTGGGCATCGTAATGGTTCCCATGCCATTACCTTTGTGTGTACGACAAGGGTAGGTCGTCGGTCCTAACAGCAGGCCAGGAAGTATGCCTGCTGGTGAGTCTGCCTTGATTAGTCCAGGTGTTCCTCACGTGCCCTTGTCGTGGGTCCCTATGAGCCGCTTTTGGTGGAGGCCGTCATATTCGGCCGTGTGCCCTTCCCTTGTGGAAGATCTCTTGATCTTCCGGGCGCGTCCACTGTGTGGAGCCATGTGTGCTTAGAGTTGGTGTGTTCCCCAAAGGTCACTGGCTCTTAGTCTGAGGAGGCACAGTTGCCCTGAGCGTGTCTCAGGGTTTCCGGAAGACATCCTTTAGCTGTGATGGAGGGGAGAGTGCTCAGGAGAGGAATTGCAGGGCCCGAGGCCAGGGTGTTGTTGGACAGCGGGGCTCTTTGTCCTGATGGCGGCACGCTGTGAAGGCGTCTACGCCACATTGCTTTCACATTTACGTGCGGACACCCAGGCACGATGGGCAGCAAATGAAATGTTGAGGGGATGTAGAGCACGCATCACTAGATGGTATCGCCCTTTCCCTCGGTGCGCCCGTGCACCATCCTCAAGCACGCGTGTGTTCTCTCAGCCCGAGCCAGGTGGACTGCCAGGGACGGAATCCCAGCAGCAGAGCAGCCTGGGGCCATCCGTATAATCCATAATACCTGGTGAAGGGAGGAGGAGGAGTCTCGCAGGGGTGTTGGCGCACATTCCATGAGGATCCTGGTTTAAACCTTGTTGCGGTAAGTGGCACTTCTTTGCTAAAACCTAGAGGTTTGGCCACGGGAACTGAAAACCGGTGCTACAGCCTCATCTTCTGTCTTTTTCCTGGGGAACATGAGCTTCGATGACCTGAGAACTGGCTGCATTTCCTGCCCCGTGGCTCAGATCTGGCCGCTTCTGTATGCTGACATGATTCAGCTCACTGGCCGTCCCTTGGTGGAATCTGCAACTTTGCATGTCCGGCGTTTGAGCATGTGCTTGGATCGATGATGACCCCCACAAATGCATTCCTTGGAAATCTGAACAAAATGAGTGAGAAAACCCTACCGTCTCCTCATCGGAACTGAGGTCCAGCACGTGGCTCCCAAAAGGAAAGTAGGGAGAGGTTGAGGTTGCGTTTGCTGCCGTGTGTGTGTACAGCCACGTTGTTCAAGTGGAGGGTTGTGGCCGTCTCATGGGGAGAAGAGCCATTGGGAAAGGAGCCTGGGATGCCAATCCAGGTGGGAAGGCTAGGGACAGCGTGCCGTCTCTGGGTTCCTTGGTCGAGCCAGGACTTCTGTCCCCTGCCACGGACGAGCATGCGGCTAGGAAAGGAAGCGTGAACCATTGGTGGTCCTATCGACTGCATTTGAGTTCTACAGGCCGCCGCCACCGGCTACTCGTTGCCTTGTGCCCTCACGGAAAGAGAAGTCTATGCTCAGGGTCAGAGCAGGATTCCTGGCCTAGGGCTGGCTCTTTGTCATGTTCTGCTTGGGAGACCAGATGCAGTTTAGGTTTCTCATGATGAGGGGAGAAATCCAATGGGCCATTGTCCCCGGGCGGTTGGCCAAGCTGATGGCTCCTCCTCGGGTTGTTTCCGGCTTGTGTGTGCTGTGTGAACAGGCTAGAAAATGCCTTAGTCAAGATAAGTCACAGCAAGCTTCTTTGGTGAGGGGTGGCTCTGGCATCTTTCCATGACACGTTGGGATCCCGGTGGAGAGGGAAGGGCAAGGCTACCGATAAAGACACATGAAATGGCTGGCTAAGCCCACATGTTTACTTGTGGGTGGACAGATTGACAGAGGCCATAGGCTTCCAGGAACACTTTTGATATCCCCTCAGGAGCATTTGGAGGCACGTGTAGAGAGGGAACACGGGAGAACTTCTGTGGACTGTCCCGCCTTTTTCCCCTCCTTGGTCGATTTACTTCATGGCGGGTCCCTATGCTAGTGAATGGTTGCCTTTGTGGCACAGTATGGTGTCTTCTCATGGGGGCTGATTTGGAGGTCGTGGGGTGTTCTGTCCCTGTCTGTCCACGTTCCCCCTGTGTTGAAGGTGTGAGGGTGTTCCTGAGTCCAGCCCAACATCTTTACTAAACCTGGCCCACATAGCGTTCCCTGAGGTTTGCAGCTCTTCCCGGAGGTCACTGGGCACAACCATGCGGAAAAAAGGGAGTCGGCTGCCAAGGAAAGGCTGTAGATTTAAAGGCGGGTGAGGGTGTGTGGTGCGGGGGTCATTTTTACTGCCACGCGCTGGTGCATCCAGACTGTGGTATCCGGTGTGCCTGGCCACAGGCCAGACGAGTCATAGCGGTTCAAGTGTCTAGGCTGTTGGCTGGGTTCTCTTAATTGCATGGCTGTGGGTCACACATTGCTTCTAGAAGACCTGGGCCTCACTGTTTCTCCGAGGTCACGTCACTGACGGGCCCGGAGTGTGAATGTGCCAGGTACCACTGCAGTTGACCCCATTGGTGCAATGGTGTTCTCCGCCACAATGGGCATTGGAATGGCTCCCATGCCATTTGGTTGCAAGGGTTTCCCCACCACGTTGGGCTTCAGAATGTTTCCCATGTCATTACCTCTGTGTGTGAACCAAGGGTAGGTCACCTGTCTTGGCAGCAGCTCAGGAAGTGTGCCTACTGGTGAGTCTCCCTTGATCAGTCCAGGTGTTCCTCACGTGCCCTTTGTCACGGTTCCCTTCGAGCTGCTTTTGATGAAGGCCGTCATATTCGGCCAAGGCCCCTTCCCTTGTGGAAGATCTCTTCCCCGTAAGAGCGTGGCACTTGTGTGGAAGAATATGTGCCAAGGGCGGGCGTGTTCCCCTAGATGGCACCGGCTCTTAGTCTGAGGGGCCACAGTTGCCCAGAGGGTGTCTCAGGGGTTTAGGAAGACATCCTTCTGCTGTGGTGGATGGGAGAGCACTCAGGAGTGGAATTGCAGTGCCCGAGACCAGGGGGATTTTGAACAGCGGTGCTCTATGTCCTGATGGCCGCACCCTCTGAAGGCGTCAGCTCTATGTTGCTTTCACGTTTCCCTGCGGACCCACAGGCAAGATCTGCAGCAAATTAAATGTCGAGGGGAGACAGAGCACGCATCACTGAGGGACATCGCCCTTTCGCTCGGTGCACCCGTGCACCCTCCTAAAGAACGCATGTGTTCTCTCACCCCGAGCCAGGTGGAATGCCAGGAAAGGAATTCCAGCAGCAGATCAACCTGGGACCATCTGTATAATCCCTGACACCCGGTGAAGTGAGGAGGAGGAGTCTCACAGGGGTGTTGGCCCGCATTCCATGAGGATCCTGGTTTAACCCTTGTTGCGGTAAGTAGCACCTCTTTCCTAAAACCTAGAGGTTTGACCAAGGGAACATGTGCAACGGGGCTACACCCTCACCTTCTGGCCTTTTCCATGGGAACCCGAGCTTCGATGCCCTGAGAACTGGCTGCATTTCCTTCCCCAATGGCTTTGCTTTGTTCACTTCCGTATGCTGACGTGATTCAGCTCGCTGTCCGTACCGTGGTGGAATCTGCAAGTTTGCATGTCCAGCGTTTGAGCATGTGCTTGGCTCGACGATGACTTCCACAAATGCATTCCTTGGAAATCTGAACAAAATGAGTGAGAAATCCCTGCCGTCTCCTCCTTGGAACTGAGGTCCAACACGTGGCTCCCAAAAGGAAAGTAGGGAGAGGTTCGCGTTGCATTTGCTCCCGTGTGTGTCCACAGCCACGCTGTTTAAGTTGAGGCTTGTGGCCGTCTGATGGGGAGAAGAGGCATTGGGAAAGGAGCCTGGGATGCCAATCCAGGAGGGAAGGCTAGGGAGAGCGTGCCGTCTGTGGGTTCCTTGGTCTAGCTGGGACTGCTGTCCCCTGCCACGGTTCAGCATTCGGGTAGGAGAGGAAGCGTGAGCCCTTGGTGGTCCGGTCGCCTGCCCTTGAGTTCTACAGGCCTCCGCCACCGGCTACTCGTTGCCTTGTGCCCGCAAAGAAACGGAAGTCTGTAGGCTCAGGGTCAGAGCAGGATTCCTGGCCTAGGGCAGGCTTCTTTGCCATGTTCTGCTTGGGAGACCAGATGCAGTTTAGGTTTCTCCTGATAAGGGGAGAAATCCAATGGGCCATTGTCACCGGGAGGTTGGCCAAGCTAAGGGCTCCTCCTCGGGTTGTGTCTGGCTTGTGTGTGCTGTGTGAAAGGGCTAGAAAATGCCTTAGCGAAGATAAGTCCCAGCAAGCTTCTTTGGTGAGGGCTGGCTCTGGCATCTTTCCCTGACACGTTGGGATCCCGGTGGAGAGAGGAGGGCAAGGCGAATGAAGCAGACATGAGAGATGGCTGGCTAATCCCGCAGGTTTACTGGTGGGTGGATAGATCGATGGTGGTCATAGGCTTCCGGGAACACTTTTGGTATTCCCTCAGGGACATCTGGAGGCAAGTGTAGAGAGGGAACACGGGAGCACATCTGTGGCGTGTCTCGCTTGTTTCCCCTCCTTGGTCAATTTACTTCATGGCGGGTCCCTGTGCCAGGGAATGGTTGCCTTCGTGGCACAGTATGGTGTCTTCTCATGGGGGCTGATTTGGAGGCCGTGGGGTGTTTTGTCCCTGTCTGTCCACGTTCTCCCTGTGTTGAAGATGTGAAGGTGTTCCTCAGTACAGCCCTGCATCGGTACTACACCCAGCCCACCTAGCAGTCCCTGAGGATTGCAGACCTTCCCGGAGGTCTTTGGGCAAAACCACGCGGAAAGGGAGTCGGCTGCCAAGGAAAGGCTACAGGTTTCCGGGCCCGAGAGGATGTGTGGTGCGGGGATCTTTTCTCCTGCCACCCGCTGGTGCTTTGAGACTGTGGTGTACGGCGTGCCTGGCCACAGTCCAGAGAAGTCATACCGGTTCAGGTGTCTAGGCTGTTGGCCGGGTTCTCTTGTTGCGCGGCTGTAGGTAACACGTTGCTTCTAGAGGACCTGGGCCTCACGGTTTCACCGAGGTCACGTCACTGACGGACCCAGAGTGTGAAAGTGCCAGGCAGCACTGCAAGAGACCCAATTGCTGCAACAGTTTGCCCCGCCACGTTGGGCATCGTAATGGTTCCCATGCCATTACCTTTGTGTGTACGACAAGGGTAGGTCGTCTGTCCTAACAGCAGGCCAGGAAGTATGCCTGCTGGTGAGTCTGCCTTGATTAGTCCAGGTGTTCCTCACGTGCCCTTGTCGTGGGTCCCTATGAGCCGCTTTTGGTGGAGGCCGTCATATCCGGCCGTGTGCCCTTCCCTTGTGGAAGATCTCTTGATCTTCCGGGTGCGTCCACTGTGTGGAGCCATGTGTGCTTAGAGTTGGTGTGTTCCCCAAAGGTCACTGGCTCTTAGTCTGAGGAGGCACAGTTGCCCTGAGCGTGTCTCAGGGTTTCCGGAAGACATCCTTTAGCTGTGATGGAGGGGAGAGTGCTCAGGAGAGGAATTGCAGGGCCCGAGGCCAGGGTGTTGTTGGACAGCGGGGCTCTTTGTCCTGATGGCGGCACGCTGTGAAGGCGTCTACGCCACATTGCTTTCACATTTACGTGCGGACACCCAGGCACGATGGGCAGCAAATGAAATGTTGAGGGGATGTAGAGCACGCATCACTAGATGGTATCGCCCTTTCCCTCGGTGCGCCCGTGCACCATCCTCAAGCACGCGTGTGTTCTCTCAGCCCGAGCCAGGTGGACTGCCAGGGACGGAATCCCAGCAGCAGAGCAGCCTGGGGCCATCCGTATAATCCATAATACCTGGTGAAGGGAGGAGGAGGAGTCTCGCAGGGGTGTTGGCGCACATTCCATGAGGATCCTGGTTTAAACCTTGTTGCGGTAAGTGGCACTTCTTTGCTAAAACCTAGAGGTTTGGCCACGGGAACCGGTGCTACAGCCTCATCTTCTGTCTTTTTCCTGGGGAACATGAGCTTCGATGACCTGAGAACTGGCTGCATTTCCTGCCCCGTGGCTCAGATCTGGCCGCTTCTGTATGCTGACATGATTCAGCTCACTGGCCGTCCCTTGGTGGAATCTGCAACTTTGCATGTCCGGCGTTTGAGCATGTGCTTGGATCGATGATGACCCCCACAAATGCATTCCTTGGAAATCTGAACAAAATGAGTGAGAAAACCCTACCGTCTCCTCATCGGAACTGAGGTCCAGCACGTGGCTCCCAAAAGGAAAGTAGGGAGAGGTTGAGGTTGCGTTTGCTGCCGTGTGTGTGTACAGCCACGTTGTTCAAGTGGAGGGTTGTGGCCGTCTCATGGGGAGAAGAGCCATTGGGAAAGGAGCCTGGGATGCCAATCCAGGTGGGAAGGCTAGGGACAGTGTGCCGTCTCTGGGTTCCTTGGTCGAGCCAGGACTTCTGTCCCCTGCCACGGACGAGCATGCGGCTAGGAAAGGAAGCGTGAACCATTGGTGGTCCTATCGACTGCATTTGAGTTCTACAGGCCGCCGCCACCGGCTACTCGTTGCCTTGTGCCCTCACGGAAAGAGAAGTCTATGCTCAGGGTCAGAGCAGGATTCCTGGCCTAGGGCTGGCTCTTTGTCATGTTCTGCTTGGGAGACCAAATGCAGTTTAGGTTTCTCATGATGAGGGGAGAAATCCGATGGGCCATTGTCCCCGGGCGGTTGGCCAAGCTGATGGCTCCTCCTCGGGTTGTTTCCGGCTTGTGTGTGCTGTGTGAACAGGCTAGAAAATGCCTTAGTCAAGATAAGTCACAGCAAGCTTCTTTGGTGAGGGGTGGCTCTGGCATCTTTCCATGACACGTTGGGATCCCGGTGGAGAGGGAAGGGCAAGGCTACCTATAAAGACACATGAAATGGCTGGCTAAGCCCACATGTTTACTTGTGGGTGGACAGATTGACAGAGGCCATAGGCTTCCAGGAACACTTTTGATATCCCCTCAGGAGCATTTGGAGGCACGTGTAGAGAGGGAACACGGGAGAACTTCTGTGGACTGTCCCGCCTTTTTCCCCTCCTTGGTCGATTTACTTCATGGCGGGTCCCTATGCTAGTGAATGGTTGCCTTTGTGGCACAGTATGGTGTCTTCTCATGGGGGCTGATTTGGAGGTCGTGGGGTGTTTTGTCCCTGTCTGTCCACGTTCCCCCTGTGTTGAAGGTGTGAGGGTGTTCCTGAGTCCAGCCCAACATCTTTACTAAACCTGGCCCACATAGCGTTCCCTGAGGTTTGCAGCTCTTCCTGGAGGTCACTGGGCACAACCATGCGGAAAAAAGGGAGTCGGCTGCCAAGGAAAGGCTGTAGATTTAAAGGCGGGTGAGGGTGTGTGGTGCGGGGGTCATTTTTACTGCCACGCGCTGGTGCATCCAGACTGTGGTATCCGGTGTGCCTGGCCACAGGCCAGACGAGTCATAGCGGTTCTAGTGTCTAGGCTGTTGGCTGGGTTCTCTTAATTGCATGGCTGTGGGTCACACATTGCTTCTAGAAGACCTGGGCCTCACTGTTTCTCCGAGGTCACGTCACTGACGGGCCCGGAGTGTGAATGTGCCAGGTACCACTGCAGTTGACCCCATTGGTGCAATGGTGTTCTCCGCCACAATGGGCATTGGAATGGCTCCCATGCCATTTGGTTGCAAGGGTTTCCCCACCACGTTGGGCTTCAGAATGTTTCCCATGTCATTACCTCTGTGTGTGAACCAAGGGTAGGTCATCTGTCTTGGCAGCAGCTCAGGAAGTGTGCCTACTGGTGAGTCTCGCTTGATCAGTCCAGGTGTTCCTCACGTGCCCTTTGTCACGGTTCCCTTCGAGCTGCTTTTGATGAAGGCCGTCATATTCGGCCAAGGCCCCTTCCCTTGTGGAAGATCTCTTCCCCGTAAGAGCGTGGCACTTGTGTGGAAGAATATGTGCCAAGGGCGGGCGTGTTCCCCTAGATGTCACCGGCTCTTAGTCTGAGGGGCCACAGTTGCCCAGAGGGTGTCTCAGGGGTTTAGGAAGACATCCTTCTGCTGTGGTGGATGGGAGAGCACTCAGGAGTGGAATTGCAGTGCCCGAGACCAGGGGGATTTTGGACAGCGGTGCTCTATGTCCTGATGGCCGCACCCTCTGAAGGCGTCAGCTCTATGTTGCTTTCACGTTTCCCTGCGGACCCACAGGCAAGATCTGCAGCAAATTAAATGTCGAGGGGAGACAGAGCACGCATCACTGAGGGACATCGCCCTTTCGCTCGGTGCACCCGTGCACCCTCCTAAAGAACGCATGTGTTCTCTCACCCCGAGCCAGGTGGAATGCCAGGAAAGGAATTCCAGCAGCAGATCAACCTGGGACCATCTGTATAATCCCTGACACCCGGTGAAGTGAGGAGGAGGAGTCTCACAGGGGTGTTGGCCCGCATTGCATGAGGATCCTGGTTTAACCCTTGTTGCGGTAAGTAGCACCTCTTTCCTAAAACCTAGAGGTTTGACCAAGGGAACATGTGCAACGGGGCTACACCCTCACCTTCTAGCCTTTTCCATGGGTACCCGAGCTTCGATGCCCTGAGAACTGGCTGCATTTCCTTCCCCAATGGCTTTGCTTTGTTCACTTCCGTATGCTGACGTGATTCAGCTCGCTATCCGTACCGTGGTGGAATCTGCAAGTTTGCATGTCCAGCGTTTGAGCATGTGCTTGGCTCGACGATGACTTCCACAAATGCATTCCTTGGAAATCTGAACAAAATGAGTGAGAAATCCCTGCCGTCTCCTCCTTGGAACTGAGGTCCAACACGTGGCTCCCAAAAGGAAAGTAGGGAGAGGTTCGCGTTGCATTTGCTCCCGTGTGTGTCCACAGCCACGCTGTTTAAGTTGAGGCTTGTGGCCGTCTGATGGGGAGAAGAGGCATTGGGAAAGGAGCCTGGGATGCCAATCCAGGAGGGAAGGCTAGGGAGAGCGTGCCGTCTGTGGGTTCCTTGGTCTAGCCGGGACTGCTGTCCCCTGCCACGGTTCAGCATTCGGGTAGGAGAGGAAGCGTGAGCCCTTGGTGGTCCGGTCGCCTGCCCTTGAGTTCTACAGGCCTCCGCCACCGGCTACTCGTTGCCTTGTGCCCGCAAAGAAACGGAAGTCTGTAGGCTCAGGGTCAGAGCAGGATTCCTGGCCTAGGGCAGGCTTCTTTGCCATGTTCTGCTTGGGAGACCAGATGCAGTTTAGGTTTCTCCTGATAAGGGGAGAAATCCAAAGGGCCATTGTCACCGGGAGGTTGGCCAAGCTAAGGGCTCCTCCTCGGGTTGTGTCTGGCTTGTGTGTGCTGTGTGAAAGGGCTAGAAAATGCCTTAGTGAAGATAAGTCCCAGCAAGCTTCTTTGGTGAGGGCTGGCTCTGGCATCTTTCCCTGACACGTTGGGATCCCGGTGGAGAGAGGAGGGCAAGGCGAATGAAGCAGACACGAGAGATGGCTGGCTAATCCCGCAGGTTTACTGGTGGGTGGATAGATCGATGGTGGTCATAGGCTTCCGGGAACACTTTTGGTATTCCCTCAGGGACATCTGGAGGCAAGTGTAGAGAGGGAACACGGGAGCACATCTGTGGCGTGTCTCGCTTGTTTCCCCTCCTTGGTCAATTTACTTCATGGCGGGTCCCTGTGCCAGGGAATGGTTGCCTTCGTGGCACAGTATGGTGTCTTCTCATGGGGGCTGATTTGGAGGCCGTGGGGTGTTTTGTCCCTGTCTGTCCACGTTCTCCCTGTGTTGAAGATGTGAAGGTGTTCCTCAGTACAGCCCTGCATCGGTACTACACCCAGCCCACCTAGCAGTCCCTGAGGATTGCAGACCTTCCCGGAGGTCTTTGGGCAAAACCACGTGGAAAGGGAGTCGGCTGCCAAGGAAAGGCTACAGGTTTCCGGGCCCGAGAGGATGTGTGGTGCGGGGATCTTTTCTCCTGCCACCCGCTGGTGCTTTGAGACTGTGGTGTACGGCGTGCCTGGCCACAGTCCAGAGAAGTCATACCGGTTCAGGTGTCTAGGCTGTTGGCCGGGTTCTCTTGTTGCGCGGCTGTAGGTAACACGTTGCTTCTAGAGGACCTGGGCCTCACGGTTTCACCGAGGTCACGTCACTGACGGACCCAGAGTGTGAAAGTGCCAGGCAGCACTGCAAGAGACCCAATTGCTGCAACAGTTTGCCCCGCCACGTTGGGCATCGTAATGGTTCCCATGCCATTACCTTTGTGTGTACGACAAGGGTAGGTCGTCTGTCCTAACAGCAGGCCAGGAAGTATGCCTGCTGGTGAGTCTGCCTTGATTAGTCCAGGTGTTCCTCACGTGCCCTTGTCGTGGGTCCCTATGAGCCGCTTTTGGTGGAGGCCGTCATATTCGGCCGTGTGCCCTTCCCTTGTGGAAGATCTCTTGATCTTCCGGGCGCGTCCACTGTGTGGAGCCATGTGTGCTTAGAGTTGGTGTGTTCCCCAAAGGTCACTGGCTCTTAGTCTGAGGAGGCACAGTTGCCCTGAGCGTGTCTCAGGGTTTCCGGAAGACATCCTTTAGCTGTGATGGAGGGGAGAGTGCTCAGGAGAGGAATTGCAGGGCCCGAGGCCAGGGTGTTGTTGGACAGCGGGGCTCTTTGTCCTGATGGCGGCACGCTGTGAAGGCGTCTACGCCACATTGCTTTCACATTTACGTGCGGACACCCAGGCACGATGGGCAGCAAATGAAATGTTGAGGGGATGTAGAGCACGCATCACTAGATGGTATCGCCCTTTCCCTCGGTGCGCCCGTGCACCATCCTCAAGCACGCGTGTGTTCTCTCAGCCCGAGCCAGGTGGACTGCCAGGGACGGAATCCCAGCAGCAGAGCAGCCTGGGGCCATCCGTATAATCCATAATACCTGGTGAAGGGAGGAGGAGGAGTCTCGCAGGGGTGTTGGCGCACATTCCATGAGGATCCTGGTTTAAACCTTGTTGCGGTAAGTGGCACTTCTTTGCTAAAACCTAGAGGTTTGGCCACGGGAACTGAAAACCGGTGCTACAGCCTCATCTTCTGTCTTTTTCCTGGGGAACATGAGCTTCGATGACCTGAGAACTGGCTGCATTTCCTGCCCCGTGGCTCAGATCTGGCCGCTTCTGTATGCTGACATGATTCAGCTCACTGGCCGTCCCTTGGTGGAATCTGCAACTTTGCATGTCCGGCGTTTGAGCATGTGCTTGGATCGATGATGACCCCCACAAATGCATTCCTTGGAAATCTGAACAAAATGAGTGAGAAAACCCTACCGTCTCCTCATCGGAACTGAGGTCCAGCACGTGGCTCCCAAAAGGAAAGTAGGGAGAGGTTGAGGTTGCGTTTGCTGCCGTGTGTGTGTACAGCCACGTTGTTCAAGTGGAGGGTTGTGGCCGTCTCATGGGGAGAAGAGCCATTGGGAAAGGAGCCTGGGATGCCAATCCAGGTGGGAAGGCTAGGGACAGCGTGCCGTCTCTGGGTTCCTTGGTCGAGCCAGGACTTCTGTCCCCTGCCACGGACGAGCATGCGGCTAGGAAAGGAAGCGTGAACCATTGGTGGTCCTATCGACTGCATTTGAGTTCTACAGGCCGCCGCCACCGGCTACTCGTTGCCTTGTGCCCTCACGGAAAGAGAAGTCTATGCTCAGGGTCAGAGCAGGATTCCTGGCCTAGGGCTGGCTCTTTGTCATGTTCTGCTTGGGAGACCAGATGCAGTTTAGGTTTCTCATGATGAGGGGAGAAATCCAATGGGCCATTGTCCCCGGGCGGTTGGCCAAGCTGATGGCTCCTCCTCGGGTTGTTTCCGGCTTGTGTGTGCTGTGTGAACAGGCTAGAAAATGCCTTAGTCAAGATAAGTCACAGCAAGCTTCTTTGGTGAGGGGTGGCTCTGGCATCTTTCCATGACACGTTGGGATCCCGGTGGAGAGGGAAGGGCAAGGCTACCTATAAAGACACATGAAATGGCTGGCTAAGCCCACATGTTTACTTGTGGGTGGACAGATTGACAGAGGCCATAGGCTTCCAGGAACACTTTTGATATCCCCTCAGGAGCATTTGGAGGCACGTGTAGAGAGGGAACACGGGAGAACTTCTGTGGACTGTCCCGCCTTTTTCCCCTCCTTGGTCGATTTACTTCATGGCGGGTCCCTATGCTAGTGAATGGTTGCCTTTGTGGCACAGTATGGTGTCTTCTCATGGGGGCTGATTTGGAGGTCGTGGGGTGTTCTGTCCCTGTCTGTCCACGTTCCCCCTGTGTTGAAGGTGTGAGGGTGTTCCTGAGTCCAGCCCAACATCTTTACTAAACCTGGCCCACATAGCGTTCCCTGAGGTTTGCAGCTCTTCCCGGAGGTCACTGGGCACAACCATGCGGAAAAAAGGGAGTCGGCTGCCAAGGAAAGGCTGTAGATTTAAAGGCGGGTGAGGGTGTGTGGTGCGGGGGTCATTTTTACTGCCACGCGCTGGTGCATCCAGACTGTGGTATCCGGTGTGCCTGGCCACAGGCCAGACGAGTCATAGCGGTTCTAGTGTCTAGGCTGTTGGCTGGGTTCTCTTAATTGCATGGCTGTGGGTCACACATTGCTTCTAGAAGACCTGGGCCTCACTGTTTCTCCGAGGTCACGTCACTGACGGGCCCGGAGTGTGAATGTGCCAGGTACCACTGCAGTTGACCCCATTGGTGCAATGGTGTTCTCCGCCACAATGGGCATTGGAATGGCTCCCATGCCATTTGGTTGCAAGGGTTTCCCCACCACGTTGGGCTTCAGAATGTTTCCCATGTCATTACCTCTGTGTGTGAACCAAGGGTAGGTCACCTGTCTTGGCAGCAGCTCAGGAAGTGTGCCTACTGGTGAGTCTCCCTTGATCAGTCCAGGTGTTCCTCACGTGCCCTTTGTCACGGTTCCCTTCGAGCTGCTTTTGATGAAGGCCGTCATATTCGGCCAAGGCCCCTTCCCTTGTGGAAGATCTCTTCCCCGTAAGAGCGTGGCACTTGTGTGGAAGAATATGTGCCAAGGGCGGGCGTGTTCCCCTAGATGGCACCGGCTCTTAGTCTGAGGGGCCACAGTTGCCCAGAGGGTGTCTCAGGGGTTTAGGAAGACATCCTTCTGCTGTGGTGGATGGGAGAGCACTCAGGAGTGGAATTGCAGTGCCCGAGACCAGGGGGATTTTGAACAGCGGTGCTCTATGTCCTGATGGCCGCACCCTCTGAAGGCGTCAGCTCTATGTTGCTTTCACGTTTCCCTGCGGACCCACAGGCAAGATCTGCAGCAAATTAAATGTCGAGGGGAGACAGAGCACGCATCACTGAGGGACATCGCCCTTTCGCTCGGTGCACCCGTGCACCCTCCTAAAGAACGCATGTGTTCTCTCACCCCGAGCCAGGTGGAATGCCAGGAAAGGAATTCCAGCAGCAGATCAACCTGGGACCATCTGTATAATCCCTGACACCCGGTGAAGTGAGGAGGAGGAGTCTCACAGGGGTGTTGGCCCGCATTCCATGAGGATCCTGGTTTAACCCTTGTTGCGGTAAGTAGCACCTCTTTCCTAAAACCTAGAGGTTTGACCAAGGGAACATGTGCAACGGGGCTACACCCTCACCTTCTGGCCTTTTCCATGGGAACCCGAGCTTCGATGCCCTGAGAACTGGCTGCATTTCCTTCCCCAATGGCTTTGCTTTGTTCACTTCCGTATGCTGACGTGATTCAGCTCGCTGTCCGTACCGTGGTGGAATCTGCAAGTTTGCATGTCCAGCGTTTGAGCATGTGCTTGGCTCGACGATGACTTCCACAAATGCATTCCTTGGAAATCTGAACAAAATGAGTGAGAAATCCCTGCCGTCTCCTCCTTGGAACTGAGGTCCAACACGTGGCTCCCAAAAGGAAAGTAGGGAGAGGTTCGCGTTGCATTTGCTCCCGTGTGTGTCCACAGCCACGCTGTTTAAGTTGAGGCTTGTGGCCGTCTGATGGGGAGAAGAGGCATTGGGAAAGGAGCCTGGGATGCCAATCCAGGTGGGAAGGCTAGGGAGAGCGTGCCGTCTGTGGGTTCCTTGGTCTAGCCGGGACTGCTGTCCCCTGCCACGGTTCAGCATTCGGGTAGGAGAGGAAGCGTGAGCCCTTGGTGGTCCGGTCGCCTGCCCTTGAGTTCTACAGGCCTCCGCCACCGGCTACTCGTTGCCTTGTGCCCGCAAAGAAACGGAAGTCTGTAGGCTCAGGGTCAGAGCAGGATTCCTGGCCTAGGGCAGGCTTCTTTGCCATGTTCTGCTTGGGAGACCAGATGCAGTTTAGGTTTCTCCTGATAAGGGGAGAAATCCAATGGGCCATTGTCACCGGGAGGTTGGCCAAGCTAAGGGCTCCTCCTCGGGTTGTGTCTGGCTTGTGTGTGCTGTGTGAAAGGGCTAGAAAATGCCTTAGTGAAGATAAGTCCCAGCAAGCTTCTTTGGTGAGGGCTGGCTCTGGCATCTTTCCCTGACACGTTGGGATCCCGGTGGAGAGAGGAGGGCAAGGCGAATGAAGCAGACACGAGAGATGGCTGGCTAATCCCACAGGTTTACTGGTGGGTGGATAGATCGATGGTGGTCATAGGCTTCCGGGAACACTTTTGGTATTCCCTCAGGGGCATCTGGAGGCAAGTGTAGAGAGGGAACACGGGAGCACATCTGTGGCGTGTCTCGCTTGTTTCCCCTCCTTGGTCAATTTACTTCATGGCGGGTCCCTGTGCCAGGGAATGGTTGCCTTCGTGGCACAGTATGGTGTCTTCTCATGGGGGCTGATTTGGAGGCCGTGGGGTGTTTTGTCCCTGTCTGTCCACGTTCTCCCTGTGTTGAAGATGTGAAGGTGTTCCTCAGTACAGCCCTGCATCGGTACTACACCCAGCCCACCTAGCAGTCCCTGAGGATTGCAGACCTTCCCGGAGGTCTTTGGGCAAAACCACGCGGAAAGGGAGTCGGCTGCCAAGGAAAGTCTACAGGTTTCCGGGCCCGAGAGGATGTGTGGTGCGGGGATCTTTTCTCCTGCCACCCGCTGGTGCTTTGAGACTGTGGTGTACGGCGTGCCTGGCCACAGTCCAGAGAAGTCATACCGGTTCAGATGTCTAGGCTGTTGGCCGGGTTCTCTTGTTGCGCGGCTGTAGGTAACACGTTGCTTCTAGAGGACCTGGGCCTCACGGTTTCACCGAGGTCACGTCACTGACGGACCCAGAGTGTGAAAGTGCCAGGCAGCACTGCAAGAGACCCAATTGCTGCAACAGTTTGCCCCGCCACGTTGGGCATCGTAATGGTTCCCATGCCATTACCTTTGTGTGTACGACAAGGGTAGGTCGTCTGTCCTAACAGCAGGCCAGGAAGTATGCCTGCTGGTGAGTCTGCCTTGATTAGTCCAGGTGTTCCTCACGTGCCCTTGTCGTGGGTCCCTATGAGCCGCTTTTGGTGGAGGCCGTCATATCCGGCCGTGTGCCCTTCCCTTGTGGAAGATCTCTTGATCTTCCGGGCGCGTCCACTGTGTGGAGCCATGTGTGCTTAGAGTTGGTGTGTTCCCCAAAGGTCACTGGCTCTTAGTCTGAGGAGGCACAGTTGCCCTGAGCGTGTCTCAGGGTTTCCGGAAGACATCCTTTAGCTGTGATGGAGGGGAGAGTGCTCAGGAGAGGAATTGCAGGGCCCGAGGCCAGGGTGTTGTTGGACAGCGGGGCTCTTTGTCCTGATGGCGGCACGCTGTGAAGGCGTCTACGCCACATTGCTTTCACATTTACGTGCGGACACCCAGGCACGATGGGCAGCAAATGAAATGTTGAGGGGATATAGAGCACGCATCACTAGATGGTATCGCCCTTTCCCTCGGTGCGCCCGTGCACCATCCTCAAGCACGCGTGTGTTCTCTCAGCCCGAGCCAGGTGGACTGCCAGGGACGGAATCCCAGCAGCAGAGCAGCCTGGGGCCATCCGTATAATCCATAATACCTGGTGAAGGGAGGAGGAGGAGTCTCGCAGGGGTGTTGGTGCACATTCCATGAGGATCCTGGTTTAAACCTTGTTGCGGTAAGTGGCACTTCTTTGCTAAAACCTAGAGGTTTGGCCACGGGAACTGAAAACCGGTGCTACAGCCTCATCTTCTGTCTTTTTCCTGGGGAACATGAGCTTCGATGACCTGAGAACTGGCTGCATTTCCTGCCCCGTGGCTCAGATCTGGCCGCTTCTGTATGCTGACATGATTCAGCTCACTGGCCGTCCCTTGGTGGAATCTGCAACTTTGCATGTCTGGCGTTTGAGCATGTGCTTGGATCGATGATGACCCCCACAAATGCATTCCTTGGAAATCTGAACAAAATGAGTGAGAAAACCCTACCGTCTCCTCATCGGAACTGAGGTCCAGCACGTGGCTCCCAAAAGGAAAGTAGGGAGAGGTTGAGGTTGCGTTTGCTGCCGTGTGTGTGTACAGCCACGTTGTTCAAGTGGAGGGTTGTGGCCGTCTCATGGGGAGAAGAGCCATTGGGAAAGGAGCCTGGGATGCCAATCCAGGTGGGAAGGCTAGGGACAGCGTGCCGTCTCTGGGTTCCTTGGTCGAGCCAGGACTTCTGTCCCCTGCCACGGACGAGCATGCGGCTAGGAAAGGAAGCGTGAACCATTGGTGGTCCTATCGACTGCATTTGAGTTCTACAGGCCGCCGCCACCGGCTACTCGTTGCCTTGTGCCCTCACGGAAAGAGAAGTCTATGCTCAGGGTCAGAGCAGGATTCCTGGCCTAAGGCTGGCTCTTTGTCATGTTCTGCTTGGGAGACCAGATGCAGTTTAGGTTTCTCATGATGAGGGGAGAAATCCAATGGGCCATTGTCCCCGGGCGGTTGGCCAAGCTGATGGCTCCTCCTCGGGTTGTTTCCGGCTTGTGTGTGCTGTGTGAACAGGCTAGAAAATGCCTTAGTCAAGATAAGTCACAGCAAGCTTCTTTGGTGAGGGGTGGCTCTGGCATCTTTCCATGACACGTTGGGATCCCGGTGGAGAGGGAAGGGCAAGGCTACCGATAAAGACACATGAAATGGCTGGCTAAGCCCACATGTTTACTTGTGGGTGGACAGATTGACAGAGGCCATAGGCTTCCGGGAACACTTTTGATATCCCCTCAGGAGCATTTGGAGGCACGTGTAGAGAGGGAACACGGGAGAAATTCTGTGGACTGTCCCGCCTTTTTCCCCTCCTTGGTCGATTTACTTCATGGCGGGTCCCTATGCTAGTGAATGGTTGCCTTTGTGGCACAGTATGGTGTCTTCTCATGGGGGCTGATTTGGAGGTCGTGGGGTGTTCTGTCCCTGTCTGTCCACGTTCCCCCTGTGTTGAAGGTGTGAGGGTGTTCCTGAGTCCAGCCCAACATCTTTACTAAACCTGGCCCACATAGCGTTCCCTGAGGTTTGCAGCTCTTCCCAGAGGTCACTGGGCACAACCATGCGGAAAAAAGGGAGTCGGCTGCCAAGGAAAGGCTGTAGATTTAAAGGCGGGTGAGGGTGTGTGGTGCGGGGGTCATTTTTACTGCCACGCGCTGGTGCATCCAGACTGTGGTATCCGGTGTGCCTGGCCACAGGCCAGACGAGTCATAGCGGTTCAAGTGTCTAGGCTGTTGGCTGGGTTCTCTTAATTGCATGGCTGTGGGTCACACATTGCTTCTAGAAGACCTGGGCCTCACTGTTTCTCCGAGGTCACGTCACTGACGGGCCCGGAGTGTGAATGTGCCAGGTACCACTGCAGTTGACCCCATTGGTGCAATGGTGTTCTCCGCCACAATGGGCATTGGAATGGCTCCCATGCCATTTGGTTGCAAGGGTTTCCCCACCACGTTGGGCTTCAGAATGTTTCCCATGTCATTACCTCTGTGTGTGAACCAAGGGTAGGTCACCTGTCTTGGCAGCAGCTCAGGAAGTGTGACTACTGGTGAGTCTCCCTTGATCAGTCCAGGTGTTCCTCACGTGCCCTTTGTCACGGTTCCCTTCGAGCTGCTTTTGATGAAGGCCGTCATATTCGGCCAAGGCCCCTTCCCTTGTGGAAGATCTCTTCCCCGTAAGAGCGTGGCACTTGTGTGGAAGAATATGTGCCAAGGGCGGGCGTGTTCCCCTAGATGGCACCGGCTCTTAGTCTGAGGGGCCACAGTTGCCCAGAGGGTGTCTCAGGGGTTTAGGAAGACATCCTTCTGCTGTGGTGGATGGGAGAGCACTCAGGAGTGGAATTGCAGTGCCCGAGACCAGGGGGATTTTGAACAGCGGTGCTCTATGTCCTGATGGCCGCACCCTCTGAAGGCGTCAGCTCTATGTTGCTTTCACGTTTCCCTGCGGACCCACAGGCAAGATCTGCAGCAAATTAAATGTCGAGGGGAGACAGAGCACGCATCACTGAGGGATATCGCCCTTTCGCTCGGTGCACCCGTGCACCCTCCTAAAGAACGCATGTGTTCTCTCACCCCGAGCCAGGTGGAATGCCAGGAAAGGAATTCCAGCAGCAGATCAACCTGGGACCATCTGTATAATCCCTGACACCCGGTGAAGTGAGGAGGAGGAGTCTCACAGGGGTGTTGGCCCGCATTCCATGAGGATCCTGGTTTAACCCTTGTTGCGGTAAGTAGCACCTCTTTCCTAAAACCTAGAGGTTTGACCAAGGGAACATGTGCAACGGGGCTACACCCTCACCTTCTGGCCTTTTCCATGGGAACCCGAGCTTCGATGCCCTGAGAACTGGCTGCATTTCCTTCCCCAATGGCTTTGCTTTGTTCACTTCCATATGCTGACGTGATTCAGCTCGCTGTCCGTACCGTGGTGGAATCTGCAAGTTTGCATGTCCAGCGTTTGAGCATGTGCTTGGCTCGACGATGACTTCCACAAATGCATTCCTTGGAAATCTGAACAAAATGAGTGAGAAATCCCTGCCGTCTCCTCCTTGGAACTGAGGTCCAACACGTGGCTCCCAAAAGGAAAGTAGGGAGAGGTTCGCGTTGCATTTGCTCCCGTGGGTGTCCACAGCCACGCTGTTTAAGTTGAGGCTTGTGGCCGTCTGATGGGCAGAAGAGGCATTGGGAAAGGAGCCTGGGATGCCAATCCAGGTGGGAAGGCTAGGGAGAGCGTGCCGTCTGTGGGTTCCTTGGTCTAGCCGGGACTGCTGTCCCCTGCCACGGTTCAGCATTCGGGTAGGAGAGGAAGCGTGAGCCCTTGGTGGTCCGGTCGCCTGCCCTTGAGTTCTACAGGCCTCCGCCACCGGCTACTCGTTGCCTTGTGCCCGCAAAGAAACGGAAGTCTGTAGGCTCAGGGTCAGAGCAGGATTCCTGGCCTAGGGCAGGCTTCTTTGCCATGTTCTGCTTGGGAGACCAGATGCAGTTTAGGTTTCTCCTGATAAGGGGAGAAATCCAATGGGCCATTGTCACCGGGAGGTTGGCCAAGCTAAGGGCTCCTCCTCGGGTTGTGTCTGGCTTGTGTGTGCTGTGTGAAAGGGCTAGAAAATGCCTTAGTGAAGATAAGTCCCAGCAAGCTTCTTTGGTGAGGGCTGGCTCTGGCATCTTTCCCTGACACGTTGGGATCCCGGTGGAGAGAGGAGGGCAAGGCGAATGAAGCAGACACGAGAGATGGCTGGCTAATCCCACAGGTTTACTGGTGGGTGGATAGATCGATGGTGGTCATAGGCTTCCGGGAACACTTTTGGTATTCCCTCAGGGGCATCTGGAGGCAAGTGTAGAGAGGGAACACGGGAGCACATCTGTGGCGTGTCTCGCTTGTTTCCCCTCCTTGGTCAATTTACTTCATGGCGGGTCCCTGTGCCAGGGAATGGTTGCCTTCGTGGCACAGTATGGTGTCTTCTCATGGGGGCTGATTTGGAGGCCGTGGGGTGTTTTGTCCCTGTCTGTCCACGTTCTCCCTGTGTTGAAGATGTGAAGGTGTTCCTCAGTACAGCCCTGCATCGGTACTACACCCAGCCCACCTAGCAGTCCCTGAGGATTGCAGACCTTCCCGGAGGTCTTTGGGCAAAACCACGCGGAAAGGGAGTCGGCTGCCAAGGAAAGGCTACAGGTTTCCGGGCCCGAGAGGATGTGTGGTGCGGGGATCTTTTCTCCTGCCACCCGCTGGTGCTTTGAGACTGTGGTGTACGGCGTGCCTGGCCACAGTCCAGAGAAGTCATACCGGTTCAGGTGTCTAGGCTGTTGGCCGGGTTCTCTTGTTGCACGGCTGTAGGTAACACGTTGCTTCTAGAGGACCTGGGCCTCACGGTTTCACCGAGGTCACGTCACTGACGGACCCAGAGTGTGAAAGTGCCAGGCAGCACTGCAAGAGACCCAATTGCTGCAACAGTTTGCCCCGCCACGTTGGGCATCGTAATGGTTCCCATGCCATTACCTTTGTGTGTACGACAAGGGTAGGTCGTCTGTCCTAACAGCAGGCCAGGAAGTATGCCTGCTGGTGAGTCTGCCTTGATTAGTCCAGGTGTTCCTCACGTGCCCTTGTCGTGGGTCCCTATGAGCCGCTTTTGGTGGAGGCCGTCATATTCGGCCGTGTGCCCTTCCCTTGTGGAAGATCTCTTGATCTTCCGGGCGCGTCCACTGTGTGGAGCCATGTGTGCTTAGAGTTGGTGTGTTCCCCAAAGGTCACTGGCTCTTAGTCTGAGGAGGCACAGTTGCCCTGAGCGTGTCTCAGGGTTTCCGGAAGACATCCTTTAGCTGTGATGGAGGGGAGAGTGCTCAGGAGAGGAATTGCAGGGCCCGAGACCAGGGTGTTGTTGGACAGCGGGGCTCTTTGTCCTGATGGCGGCACGCTGTGAAGGCGTCTACGCCACATTGCTTTCACATTTACGTGCGGACACCCAGGCACGATGGGCAGCAAATGAAATGTTGAGGGGATATAGAGCACGCATCACTAGATGGTATCGCCCTTTCCCTCGGTGCGCCCGTGCACCATCCTCAAGCACGCGTGTGTTCTCTCAGCCCGAGCCAGGTGGACTGCCAGGGACGGAATCCCAGCAGCAGAGCAGCCTGGGGCCATCCGTATAATCCATAATACCTGGTGAAGGGAGGAGGAGGAGTCTCGCAGGGGTGTTGGCGCACATTCCATGAGGATCCTGGTTTAAACCTTGTTGCGGTAAGTGGCACTTCTTTGCTAAAACCTAGAGGTTTGGCCACGGGAACTGAAAACCGGTGCTACAGCCTCATCTTCTGTCTTTTTCCTGGGGAACATGAGCTTCGATGACCTGAGAACTGGCTGCATTTCCTGCCCCGTGGCTCAGATCTGGCCGCTTCTGTATGCTGACATGATTCAGCTCACTGGCCGTCCCTTGGTGGAATCTGCAACTTTGCATGTCTGGCGTTTGAGCATGTGCTTGGATCGATGATGACCCCCACAAATGCATTCCTTGGAAATCTGAACAAAATGAGTGAGAAAACCCTACCGTCTCCTCATCGGAACTGAGGTCCAGCACGTGGCTCCCAAAAGGAAAGTAGGGAGAGGTTGAGGTTGCGTTTGCTGCCGTGTGTGTGTACAGCCACGTTGTTCAAGTGGAGGGTTGTGGCCGTCTCATGGGGAGAAGAGCCATTGGGAAAGGAGCCTGGGATGCCAATCCAGGTGGGAAGGCTAGGGACAGCGTGCCGTCTCTGGGTTCCTTGGTCGAGCCAGGACTTCTGTCCCCTGCCACGGACGAGCATGCGGCTAGGAAAGGAAGCGTGAACCATTGGTGGTCCTATCGACTGCATTTGAGTTCTACAGGCCGCCGCCACCGGCTACTCGTTGCCTTGTGCCCTCACGGAAAGAGAAGTCTATGCTCAGGGTCAGAGCAGGATTCCTGGCCTAAGGCTGGCTCTTTGTCATGTTCTGCTTGGGAGACCAGATGCAGTTTAGGTTTCTCATGATGAGGGGAGAAATCCAATGGGCCATTGTCCCCGGGCGGTTGGCCAAGCTGATGGCTCCTCCTCGGGTTGTTTCCGGCTTGTGTGTGCTGTGTGAACAGGCTAGAAAATGCCTTAGTCAAGATAAGTCACAGCAAGCTTCTTTGGTGAGGGGTGGCTCTGGCATCTTTCCATGACACGTTGGGATCCCGGTGGAGAGGGAAGGGCAAGGCTACCGATAAAGACACATGAAATGGCTGGCTAAGCCCACATGTTTACTTGTGGGTGGACAGATTGACAGAGGCCATAGGCTTCCGGGAACACTTTTGATATCCCCTCAGGAGCATTTGGAGGCACGTGTAGAGAGGGAACACGGGAGAAATTCTGTGGACTGTCCCGCCTTTTTCCCCTCCTTGGTCGATTTACTTCATGGCGGGTCCCTATGCTAGTGAATGGTTGCCTTTGTGGCACAGTATGGTGTCTTCTCATGGGGGCTGATTTGGAGGTCGTGGGGTGTTCTGTCCCTGTCTGTCCACGTTCCCCCTGTGTTGAAGGTGTGAGGGTGTTCCTGAGTCCAGCCCAACATCTTTACTAAACCTGGCCCACATAGCGTTCCCTGAGGTTTGCAGCTCTTCCCGGAGGTCACTGGGCACAACCATGCGGAAAAAAGGGAGTCGGCTGCCAAGGAAAGGCTGTAGATTTAAAGGCGGGTGAGGGTGTGTGGTGCGGGGGTCATTTTTACTGCCACGCGCTGGTGCATCCAGACTGTGGTATCCGGTGTGCCTGGCCACAGGCCAGACGAGTCATAGCGGTTCAAGTGTCTAGGCTGTTGGCTGGGTTCTCTTAATTGCATGGCTGTGGGTCACACATTGCTTCTAGAAGACCTGGGCCTCACTGTTTCTCCGAGGTCACGTCACTGACGGGCCCGGAGTGTGAATGTGCCAGGTACCACTGCAGTTGACCCCATTGGTGCAATGGTGTTCTCCGCCACAATGGGCATTGGAATGGCTCCCATGCCATTTGGTTGCAAGGGTTTCCCCACCACGTTGGGCTTCAGAATGTTTCCCATGTCATTACCTCTGTGTGTGAACCAAGGGTAGGTCACCTGTCTTGGCAGCAGCTCAGGAAGTGTGACTACTGGTGAGTCTCCCTTGATCAGTCCAGGTGTTCCTCACGTGCCCTTTGTCACGGTTCCCTTCGAGCTGCTTTTGATGAAGGCCGTCATATTCGGCCAAGGCCCCTTCCCTTGTGGAAGATCTCTTCCCCGTAAGAGCGTGGCACTTGTGTGGAAGAATATGTGCCAAGGGCGGGCGTGTTCCCCTAGATGGCACCGGCTCTTAGTCTGAGGGGCCACAGTTGCCCAGAGGGTGTCTCAGGGGTTTAGGAAGACATCCTTCTGCTGTGGTGGATGGGAGAGCACTCAGGAGTGGAATTGCAGTGCCCGAGACCAGGGGGATTTTGAACAGCGGTGCTCTATGTCCTGATGGCCGCACCCTCTGAAGGCGTCAGCTCTATGTTGCTTTCACGTTTCCCTGCGGACCCACAGGCAAGATCTGCAGCAAATTAAATGTCGAGGGGAGACAGAGCACGCATCACTGAGGGATATCGCCCTTTCGCTCGGTGCACCCGTGCACCCTCCTAAAGAACGCATGTGTTCTCTCACCCCGAGCCAGGTGGAATGCCAGGAAAGGAATTCCAGCAGCAGATCAACCTGGGACCATCTGTATAATCCCTGACACCCGGTGAAGTGAGGAGGAGGAGTCTCACAGGGGTGTTGGCCCGCATTCCATGAGGATCCTGGTTTAACCCTTGTTGCGGTAAGTAGCACCTCTTTCCTAAAACCTAGAGGTTTGACCAAGGGAACATGTGCAACGGGGCTACACCCTCACCTTCTGGCCTTTTCCATGGGAACCCGAGCTTCGATGCCCTGAGAACTGGCTGCATTTCCTTCCCCAATGGCTTTGCTTTGTTCACTTCCGTATGCTGACGTGATTCAGCTCGCTGTCCGTACCGTGGTGGAATCTGCAAGTTTGCATGTCCAGCGTTTGAGCATGTGCTTGGCTCGACGATGACTTCCACAAATGCATTCCTTGGAAATCTGAACAAAATGAGTGAGAAATCCCTGCCGTCTCCTCCTTGGAACTGAGGTCCAACACGTGGCTCCCAAAAGGAAAGTAGGGAGAGGTTCGCGTTGCATTTGCTCCCGTGGGTGTCCACAGCCACGCTGTTTAAGTTGAGGCTTGTGGCCGTCTGATGGGCAGAAGAGGCATTGGGAAAGGAGCCTGGGATGCCAATCCAGGTGGGAAGGCTAGGGAGAGCGTGCCGTCTGTGGGTTCCTTGGTCTAGCCGGGACTGCTGTCCCCTGCCACGGTTCAGCATTCGGGTAGGAGAGGAAGCGTGAGCCCTTGGTGGTCCGGTCGCCTGCCCTTGAGTTCTACAGGCCTCCGCCACCGGCTACTCGTTGCCTTGTGCCCGCAAAGAAACGGAAGTCTGTAGGCTCAGGGTCAGAGCAGGATTCCTGGCCTAGGGCAGGCTTCTTTGCCATGTTCTGCTTGGGAGACCAGATGCAGTTTAGGTTTCTCCTGATAAGGGGAGAAATCCAATGGGCCATTGTCACCGGGAGGTTGGCCAAGCTAAGGGCTCCTCCTCGGGTTGTGTCTGGCTTGTGTGTGCTGTGTGAAAGGGCTAGAAAATGCCTTAGTGAAGATAAGTCCCAGCAAGCTTCTTTGGTGAGGGCTGGCTCTGGCATCTTTCCCTGACACGTTGGGATCCCGGTGGAGAGAGGAGGGCAAGGCGAATGAAGCAGACACGAGAGATGGCTGGCTAATCCCACAGGTTTACTGGTGGGTGGATAGATCGATGGTGGTCATAGGCTTCCGGGAACACTTTTGGTATTCCCTCAGGGGCATCTGGAGGCAAGTGTAGAGAGGGAACACGGGAGCACATCTGTGGCGTGTCTCGCTTGTTTCCCCTCCTTGGTCAATTTACTTCATGGCGGGTCCCTGTGCCAGGGAATGGTTGCCTTCGTGGCACAGTATGGTGTCTTCTCATGGGGGCTGATTTGGAGGCCGTGGGGTGTTTTGTCCCTGTCTGTCCACGTTCTCCCTGTGTTGAAGATGTGAAGGTGTTCCTCAGTACAGCCCTGCATCGGTACTACACCCAGCCCACCTAGCAGTCCCTGAGGATTGCAGACCTTCCCGGAGGTCTTTGGGCAAAACCACGCGGAAAGGGAGTCGGCTGCCAAGGAAAGGCTACAGGTTTCCGGGCCCGAGAGGATGTGTGGTGCGGGGATCTTTTCTCCTGCCACCCGCTGGTGCTTTGAGACTGTGGTGTACGGCGTGCCTGGCCACAGTCCAGAGAAGTCATACCGGTTCAGGTGTCTAGGCTGTTGGCCGGGTTCTCTTGTTGCACGGCTGTAGGTAACACGTTGCTTCTAGAGGACCTGGGCCTCACGGTTTCACCGAGGTCACGTCACTGACGGACCCAGAGTGTGAAAGTGCCAGGCAGCACTGCAAGAGACCCAATTGCTGCAACAGTTTGCCCCGCCACGTTGGGCATCGTAATGGTTCCCATGCCATTACCTTTGTGTGTACGACAAGGGTAGGTCGTCTGTCCTAACAGCAGGCCAGGAAGTATGCCTGCTGGTGAGTCTGCCTTGATTAGTCCAGGTGTTCCTCACGTGCCCTTGTCGTGGGTCCCTATGAGCCGCTTTTGGTGGAGGCCGTCATATTCGGCCGTGTGCCCTTCCCTTGTGGAAGATCTCTTGATCTTCCGGGCGCGTCCACTGTGTGGAGCCATGTGTGCTTAGAGTTGGTGTGTTCCCCAAAGGTCACTGGCTCTTAGTCTGAGGAGGCACAGTTGCCCTGAGCGTGTCTCAGGGTTTCCGGAAGACATCCTTTAGCTGTGATGGAGGGGAGAGTGCTCAGGAGAGGAATTGCAGGGCCCGAGACCAGGGTGTTGTTGGACAGCGGGGCTCTTTGTCCTGATGGCGGCACGCTGTGAAGGCGTCTACGCCACATTGCTTTCACATTTACGTGCGGACACCCAGGCACGATGGGCAGCAAATGAAATGTTGAGGGGATATAGAGCACGCATCACTAGATGGTATCGCCCTTTCCCTCGGTGCGCCCGTGCACCATCCTCAAGCACGCGTGTGTTCTCTCAGCCCGAGCCAGGTGGACTGCCAGGGACGGAATCCCAGCAGCAGAGCAGCCTGGGGCCATCCGTATAATCCATAATACCTGGTGAAGGGAGGAGGAGGAGTCTCGCAGGGGTGTTGGCGCACATTCCATGAGGATCCTGGTTTAAACCTTGTTGCGGTAAGTGGCACTTCTTTGCTAAAACCTAGAGGTTTGGCCACGGGAACTGAAAACCGGTGCTACAGCCTCATCTTCTGTCTTTTTCCTGGGGAACATGAGCTTCGATGACCTGAGAACTGGCTGCATTTCCTGCCCCGTGGCTCAGATCTGGCCGCTTCTGTATGCTGACATGATTCAGCTCACTGGCCGTCCCTTGGTGGAATCTGCAACTTTGCATGTCTGGCGTTTGAGCATGTGCTTGGATCGATGATGACCCCCACAAATGCATTCCTTGGAAATCTGAACAAAATGAGTGAGAAAACCCTACCGTCTCCTCATCGGAACTGAGGTCCAGCACGTGGCTCCCAAAAGGAAAGTAGGGAGAGGTTGAGGTTGCGTTTGCTGCCGTGTGTGTGTACAGCCACGTTGTTCAAGTGGAGGGTTGTGGCCGTCTCATGGGGAGAAGAGCCATTGGGAAAGGAGCCTGGGATGCCAATCCAGGTGGGAAGGCTAGGGACAGCGTGCCGTCTCTGGGTTCCTTGGTCGAGCCAGGACTTCTGTCCCCTGCCACGGACGAGCATGCGGCTAGGAAAGGAAGCGTGAACCATTGGTGGTCCTATCGACTGCATTTGAGTTCTACAGGCCGCCGCCACCGGCTACTCGTTGCCTTGTGCCCTCACGGAAAGAGAAGTCTATGCTCAGGGTCAGAGCAGGATTCCTGGCCTAGGGCTGGCTCTTTGTCATGTTCTGCTTGGGAGACCAGATGCAGTTTAGGTTTCTCATGATGAGGGGAGAAATCCAATGGGCCATTGTCCCCGGGCGGTTGGCCAAGCTGATGGCTCCTCCTCGGGTTGTTTCCGGCTTGTGTGTGCTGTGTGAACAGGCTAGAAAATGCCTTAGTCAAGATAAGTCACAGCAAGCTTCTTTGGTGAGGGGTGGCTCTGGCATCTTTCCATGACACGTTGGGATCCCGGTGGAGAGGGAAGGGCAAGGCTACCGATAAAGACACATGAAATGGCTGGCTAAGCCCACATGTTTACTTGTGGGTGGACAGATTGACAGAGGCCATAGGCTTCCAGGAACACTTTTGATATCCCCTCAGGAGCATTTGGAGGCACGTGTAGAGAGGGAACACGGGAGAACTTCTGTGGACTGTCCCGCCTTTTTCCCCTCCTTGGTCGATTTACTTCATGGCGGGTCCCTATGCTAGTGAATGGTTGCCTTTGTGGCACAGTATGGTGTCTTCTCATGGGGGCTGATTTGGAGGTCGTGGGGTGTTCTGTCACTGTCTGTCCACGTTCCCCCTGTGTTGAAGGTGTGAGGGTGTTCCTGAGTCCAGCCCAACATCTTTACTAAACCTGGCCCACATAGCGTTCCCTGAGGTTTGCAGCTCTTCCCGGAGGTCACTGGGCACAACCATGCGGAAAAAAGGGAGTCGGCTGCCAAGGAAAGGCTGTAGATTTAAAGGCGGGTGAGGGTGTGTGGTGCGGGGGTCATTTTTACTGCCACGCGCTGGTGCATCCAGACTGTGGTATCCGGTGTGCCTGGCCACAGGCCAGACGAGTCATAGCGGTTCTAGTGTCTAGGCTGTTGGCTGGGTTCTCTTAATTGCATGGCTGTGGGTCACACATTGCTTCTAGAAGACCTGGGCCTCACTGTTTCTCCGAGGTCACGTCACTGACGGGCCCGGAGTGTGAATGTGCCAGGTACCACTGCAGTTGACCCCATTGGTGCAATGGTGTTCTCCGCCACAATGGGCATTGGAATGGCTCCCATGCCATTTGGTTGCAAGGGTTTCCCCACCACGTTGGGCTTCAGAATGTTTCCCATGTCATTACCTCTGTGTGTGAACCAAGGGTAGGTCACCTGTCTTGGCAGCAGCTCAGGAAGTGTGCCTACTGGTGAGTCTCCCTTGATCAGTCCAGGTGTTCCTCACGTGCCCTTTGTCACGGTTCCCTTCGAGCTGCTTTTGATGAAGGCCGTCATATTCGGCCAAGGCCCCTTCCCTTGTGGAAGATCTCTTCCCCGTAAGAGCGTGGCACTTGTGTGGAAGAATATGTGCCAAGGGCGGGCGTGTTCCCCTAGGTGGCACCGGCTCTTAGTCTGAGGGGCCACAGTTGCCCAGAGGGTGTCTCAGGGGTTTAGGAAGACATCCTTCTGCTGTGGTGGATGGGAGAGCACTCAGGAGTGGAATTGCAGTGCCCGAGACCAGGGGGATTTTGGACAGCGGTGCTCTATGTCCTGATGGCCGCACCCTCTGAAGGCGTCAGCTCTATGTTGCTTTCACGTTTCCCTGCGGACCCACAGGCAAGATCTGCAGCAAATTAAATGTCGAGGGGAGACAGAGCACGCATCACTGAGGGATATCGCCCTTTCGCTCGGTGCACCCGTGCACCCTCCTAAAGAACGCATGTGTTCTCTCACCCCGAGCCAGGTGGAATGCCAGGAAAGGAATTCCAGCAGCAGATCAACCTGGGACCATCTGTATAATCCCTGACACCCGGTGAAGTGAGGAGGAGGAGTCTCACAGGGGTGTTGGCCCGCATTCCATGAGGATCCTGGTTTAACCCTTGTTGCGGTAAGTAGCACCTCTTTCCTAAAACCTAGAGGTTTGACCAAGGGAACATGTGCAACGGGGCTACACCCTCACCTTCTGGCCTTTTCCATGGGAACCCGAGCTTCGATGCCCTGAGAACTGGCTGCATTTCCTTCCCCAATGGCTTTGCTTTGTTCACTTCCGTATGCTGACGTGATTCAGCTCGCTGTCCGTACCGTGGTGGAATCTGCAAGTTTGCATGTCCAGCGTTTGAGCATGTGCTTGGCTCGACGATGACTTCCACAAATGCATTCCTTGGAAATCTGAACAAAATGAGTGAGAAATCCCTGCCGTCTCCTCCTTGGAACTGAGGTCCAACACGTGGCTCCCAAAAGGAAAGTAGGGAGAGGTTCGCGTTGCATTTGCTCCCGTGGGTGTCCACAGCCACGCTGTTTAAGTTGAGGCTTGTGGCCGTCTGATGGGCAGAAGAGGCATTGGGAAAGGAGCCTGGGATGCCAATCCAGGTGGGAAGGCTAGGGAGAGCGTGCCGTCTGTGGGTTCCTTGGTCTAGCCGGGACTGCTGTCCCCTGCCACGGTTCAGCATTCGGGTAGGAGAGGAAGCGTGAGCCCTTGGTGGTCCGGTCGCCTGCCCTTGAGTTCTACAGGCCTCCGCCACCGGCTACTCGTTGCCTTGTGCCCGCAAAGAAACGGAAGTCTGTAGGCTCAGGGTCAGAGCAGGATTCCTGGCCTAGGGCAGGCTTCTTTGCCATGTTCTGCTTGGGAGACCAGATGCAGTTTAGGTTTCTCCTGATAAGGGGAGAAATCCAATGGGCCATTGTCACCGGGAGGTTGGCCAAGCTAAGGGCTCCTCCTCGGGTTGTGTCTGGCTTGTGTGTGCTGTGTGAAAGGGCTAGAAAATGCCTTAGTGAAGATAAGTCCCAGCAAGCTTCTTTGGTGAGGGCTGGCTCTGGCATCTTTCCCTGACACGTTGGGATCCCGGTGGAGAGAGGAGGGCAAGGCGAATGAAGCAGACACGAGAGATGGCTGGCTAATCCCACAGGTTTACTGGTGGGTGGATAGATCGATGGTGGTCATAGGCTTCCGGGAACACTTTTGGTATTCCCTCAGGGGCATCTGGAGGCAAGTGTAGAGAGGGAACACGGGAGCACATCTGTGGCGTGTCTCGCTTGTTTCCCCTCCTTGGTCAATTTACTTCATGGCGGGTCCCTGTGCCAGGGAATGGTTGCCTTCGTGGCACAGTATGGTGTCTTCTCATGGGGGCTGATTTGGAGGCCGTGGGGTGTTTTGTCCCTGTCTGTCCACGTTCTCCCTGTGTTGAAGATGTGAAGGTGTTCCTCAGTACAGCCCTGCATCGGTACTACACCCAGCCCACCTAGCAGTCCCTGAGGATTGCAGACCTTCCCGGAGGTCTTTGGGCAAAACCACGCGGAAAGGGAGTCGGCTGCCAAGGAAAGGCTACAGGTTTCCGGGCCCGAGAGGATGTGTGGTGCGGGGATCTTTTCTCCTGCCACCCGCTGGTGCTTTGAGACTGTGGTGTACGGCGTGCCTGGCCACAGTCCAGAGAAGTCATACCGGTTCAGGTGTCTAGGCTGTTGGCCGGGTTCTCTTGTTGCGCGGCTGTAGGTAACACGTTGCTTCTAGAGGACCTGGGCCTCACGGTTTCACCGAGGTCACGTCACTGATGGACCCAGAGTGTGAAAGTGCCAGGCAGCACTGCAAGAGACCCAATTGCTGCAACAGTTTGCCCCGCCACGTTGGGCATCGTAATGGTTCCCATGCCATTACCTTTGTGTGTACGACAAGGGTAGGTCGTCTGTCCTAACAGCAGGCCAGGAAGTATGCCTGCTGGTGAGTCTGCCTTGATTAGTCCAGGTGTTCCTCACGTGCCCTTGTCGTGGGTCCCTATGAGCCGCTTTTGGTGGAGGCCGTCATATTCGGCCGTGTGCCCTTCCCTTGTGGAAGATCTCTTGATCTTCCGGGCGCGTCCACTGTGTGGAGCCATGTGTGCTTAGAGTTGGTGTGTTCCCCAAAGGTCACTGGCTCTTAGTCTGAGGAGGCACAGTTGCCCTGAGCGTGTCTCAGGGTTTCCGGAAGACATGCTTTAGCTGTGATGGAGGGGAGAGTGCTCAGGAGAGGAATTGCAGGGCCCGAGGCCAGGGTGTTGTTGGACAGCGGGGCTCTTTGTCCTGATGGCGGCACGCTGTGAAGGCGTCTACGCCACATTGCTTTCACATTTACGTGCGGACACCCAGGCACGATGGGCAGCAAATGAAATGTTGAGGGGATATAGAGCACGCATCACTAGATGGTATCGCCCTTTCCCTCGGTGCGCCCGTGCACCATCCTCAAGCACGCATGTGTTCTCTCAGCCCGAGCCAGGTGGACTGCCAGGGACGGAATCCCAGCAGCAGAGCAGCCTGGGGCCATCCGTATAATCCATAATACCTGGTGAAGGGAGGAGGAGGAGTCTCGCAGGGGTGTTGGCGCACATTCCATGAGGATCCTGGTTTAAACCTTGTTGCGGTAAGTGGCACTTCTTTGCTAAAACCTAGAGGTTTGGCCACGGGAACTGAAAACCGGTGCTACAGCCTCATCTTCTGTCTTTTTCCTGGGGAACATGAGCTTCGATGACCTGAGAACTGGCTGCATTTCCTGCCCCGTGGCTCAGATCTGGCCGCTTCTGTATGCTGACATGATTCAGCTCACTGGCCGTCCCTTGGTGGAATCTGCAACTTTGCATGTCCGGCGTTTGAGCATGTGCTTGGATCGATGATGACCCCCACAAATGCATTCCTTGGAAATCTGAACAAAATGAGTGAGAAAACCCTACCGTCTCCTCATCGGAACTGAGGTCCAGCACGTGGCTCCCAAAAGGAAAGTAGGGAGAGGTTGAGGTTGCGTTTGCTGCCGTGTGTGTGTACAGCCACGTTGTTCAAGTGGAGGGTTGTGGCCGTCTCATGGGGAGAAGAGCCATTGGGAAAGGAGCCTGGGATGCCAATCCAGGTGGGAAGGCTAGGGACAGCGTGCCGTCTCTGGGTTCCTTGGTCAAGCCAGGACTTCTGTCCCCTGCCACGGACGAGCATGCGGCTAGGAAAGGAAGCGTGAACCATTGGTGGTCCTATCGACTGCATTTGAGTTCTACAGGCCGCCGCCACCGGCTACTCGTTGCCTTGTGCCCTCACGGAAAGAGAAGTCTATGCTCAGGGTCAGAGCAGGATTCCTGGCCTAGGGCTGGCTCTTTGTCATGTTCTGCTTGGGAGACCAGATGCAGTTTAGGTTTCTCATGATGAGGGGAGAAATCCAATGGGCCATTGTCCCCGGGCGGTTGGCCAAGCTGATGGCTCCTCCTCGGGTTGTTTCCGGCTTGTGTGTGCTGTGTGAACAGGCTAGAAAATGCCTTAGTCAAGATAAGTCACAGCAAGCTTCTTTGGTGAGGGGTGACTCTGGCATCTTTCCATGACACGTTGGGATCCCGGTGGAGAGGGAAGGGCAAGGCTACCGATAAAGACACATGAAATGGCTGGCTAAGCCCACATGTTTACTTGTGGGTGGACAGATTGACAGAGGCCATAGGCTTCCAGGAACACTTTTGATATCCCCTCAGGAGCATTTGGAGGCACGTGTAGAGAGGGAACACGGGAGAACTTCTGTGGACTGTCCCGCCTTTTTCCCCTCCTTGGTCGATTTACTTCATGGCGGGTCCCTATGCTAGTGAATGGTTGCCTTTGTGGCACAGTATGGTGTCTTCTCATGGGGGCTGATTTGGAGGTCGTGGGGTGTTCTGTCCCTGTCTGTCCACGTTCCCCCTGTGTTGAAGGTGTGAGGGTGTTCCTGAGTCCAGCCCAACATCTTTACTAAACCTGGCCCACATAGCGTTCCCTGAGGTTTGCAGCTCTTCCCGGAGGTCACTGGGCACAACCATGCGGAAAAAAGGGAGTCGGCTGCCAAGGAAAGGCTGTAGATTTAAAGGCGGGTGAGGGTGTGTGGTGCGGGGGTCATTTTTACTGCCACGCGCTGGTGCATCCAGACTGTGGTATCCGGTGTGCCTGGCCACAGGCCAGACGAGTCATAGCGGTTCAAGTGTCTAGGCTGTTGGCTGGGTTCTCTTAATTGCATGGCTGTGGGTCACACATTGCTTCTAGAAGACCTGGGCCTCACTGTTTCTCCGAGGTCACGTCACTGACGGGCCCGGAGTGTGAATGTGCCAGGTACCACTGCAGTTGACCCCATTGGTGCAATGGTGTTCTCCGCCACAATGGGCATTGGAATGGCTCCCATGCCATTTGGTTGCAAGGGTTTCCCCACCACGTTGGGCTTCAGAATGTTTCCCATGTCATTACCTCTGTGTGTGAACCAAGGGTAGGTCACCTGTCTTGGCAGCAGCTCAGGAAGTGTGCCTACTGGTGAGTCTCCCTTGATCAGTCCAGGTGTTCCTCACGTGCCCTTTGTCACGGTTCCCTTCGAGCTGCTTTTGATGAAGGCCGTCATATTCGGCCAAGGCCCCTTCCCTTGTGGAAGATCTCTTCCCCGTAAGAGCGTGGCACTTGTGTGGAAGAATATGTGCCAAGGGCGGGCGTGTTCCCCTAGGTGGCACCGGCTCTTAGTCTGAGGGGCCACAGTTGCCCAGAGGGTGTCTCAGGGGTTTAGGAAGACATCCTTCTGCTGTGGTGGATGGGAGAGCACTCAGGAGTGGAATTGCAGTGCCCGAGACCAGGGGGATTTTGAACAGCGGTGCTCTATGTCCTGATGGCCGCACCCTCTGAAGGCGTCAGCTCTATGTTGCTTTCACGTTTCCCTGCGGACCCACAGGCAAGATCTGCAGCAAATTAAATGTCGAGGGGAGACAGAGCACGCATCACTGAGGGATATCGCCCTTTCGCTCGGTGCACCCGTGCACCCTCCTATAGAACGCATGTGTTCTCTCACCCCGAGCCAGGTGGAATGCCAAGAAAGGAATTCCAGCAGCAGATCAACCTGGGACCATCTGTATAATCCCTGACACCCGGTGAAGTGAGGAGGAGGAGTCTCACAGGGGTGTTGGCCCGCATTCCATGAGGATCCTGGTTTAACCCTTGTTGCGGTCAGTAGCACCTCTTTCCTAAAACCTAGAGGTTTGACCAAGGGAACATGTGCAACGGGGCTACACCCTCACCTTCTGGCCTTTTCCATGGGAACCCGAGCTTCGATGCCCTGAGAACTGGCTGCATTTCCTTCCCCAATGGCTTTGCTTTGTTCACTTCCGTATGCTGACGTGATTCAGCTCGCTGTCCGTACCGTGGTGGAATCTGCAAGTTTGCATGTCCAGCGTTTGAGCATGTGCTTGGCTCGACGATGACTTCCACAAATGCATTCCTTGGAAATCTGAACAAAATGAGTGAGAAATCCCTGCCGTCTCCTCCTTGGAACTGAGGTCCAACACATGGCTCCCAAAAGGAAAGTAGGGAGAGGTTCGCGTTGCATTTGCTCCCGTGGGTGTCCACAGCCACGCTGTTTAAGTTGAGGCTTGTGGCCGTCTGATGGGGAGAAGAGGCATTGGGAAAGGAGCCTGGGATGCCAATCCAGGAGGGAAGGCTAGGGAGAGCGTGCCGTCTGTGGGTTCCTTGGTCTAGCCGGGACTGCTGTCCCCTGCCACGGTTCAGCATTCGGGTAGGAGAGGAAGCGTGAGCCCTTGGTGGTCCGGTCGCCTGCCCTTGAGTTCTACAGGCCTCCGCCACCGGCTACTCGTTGCCTTGTGCCCGCAAAGAAACGGAAGTCTGTAGGCTCAGGGTCAGAGCAGGATTCCTGGCCTAGGGCAGGCTTCTTTGCCATGTTCTGCTTGGGAGACCAGATGCAGTTTAGGTTTCTCCTGATAAGGGGAGAAATCCAATGGGCCATTGTCACCGGGAGGTTGGCCAAGCTAAGGGCTCCTCCTCGGGTTGTGTCTGGCTTGTGTGTGCTGTGTGAAAGGGCTAGAAAATGCCTTAGTGAAGATAAGTCCCAGCAAGCTTCTTTGGTGAGGGCTGGCTCTGGCATCTTTCCCTGACACGTTGGGATCCCGGTGGAGAGAGGAGGGCAAGGCGAATGAAGAAGACACGAGAGATGGCTGGCTAATCCCACAGGTTTACTGGTGGGTGGATAGATCGATGGTGGTCATAGGCTTCCGGGAACACTTTTGGTATTCCCTCAGGGGCATCTGGAGGCAAGTGTAGAGAGGGAACACGGGAGCACATCTGTGGCGTGTCTCGCTTGTTTCCCCTCCTTGGTCAATTTACTTCATGGCGGGTCCCTGTGCCAGGGAATGGTTGCCTTCGTGGCACAGTATGGTGTCTTCTCATGGGGGCTGATTTGGAGGCCGTGGGGTGTTTTGTCCCTGTCTGTCCACGTTCTCCCTGTGTTGAAGATGTGAAGGTGTTCCTCAGTACAGCCCTGCATCGGTACTACACCCAGCCCACCTAGCAGTCCCTGAGGATTGCAGACCTTCCCGGAGGTCTTTGGGCAAAACCACGCGGAAAGGGAGTCGGCTGCCAAGGAAAGGCTACAGGTTTCCAGGCCCGAGAGGATGTGTGGTGCGGGGATCTTTTCTCCTGCCACCCGCTGGTGCTTTGAGACTGTGGTGTACGGCGTGCCTGGCCACAGTCCAGAGAAGTCATACCGGTTCAGGTGTCTAGGCTGTTGGCCGGGTTCTCTTGTTGCGCGGCTGTAGGTAACACGTTGCTTCTAGAGGACCTGGGCCTCACGGTTTCACCGAGGTCACGTCACTGACGGACCCAGAGTGTGAAAGTGCCAGGCAGCACTGCAAGAGACCCAATTGCTGCAACAGTTTGCCCCGCCACGTTGGGCATCGTAATGGTTCCCATGCCATTACCTTTGTGTGTACGACAAGGGTAGGTCGTCTGTCCTAACAGCAGGCCAGGAAGTATGCCTGCTGGTGAGTCTGCCTTGATTAGTCCAGGTGTTCCTCACGTGCCCTTGTCGTGGGTCCCTATGAGCCGCTTTTGGTGGAGGCCGTCATATTCGGCCGTGTGCCCTTCCCTTGTGGAAGATCTCTTGATCTTCCGGGCGCGTCCACTGTGTGGAGCCATGTGTGCTTAGAGTTGGTGTGTTCCCCAAAGGTCACTGGCTCTTAGTCTGAGGAGGCACAGTTGCCCTGAGCGTGTCTCAGGGTTTCCGGAAGACATCCTTTAGCTGTGATGGAGGGGAGAGTGCTCAGGAGAGGAATTGCAGGGCCCGAGGCCAGGGTGTTGTTGGACAGCGGGGCTCTTTGTCCTGATGGCGGCACGCTGTGAAGGCGTCTACGCCACATTGCTTTCACATTTACGTGCGGACACCCAGGCACGATGGGCAGCAAATGAAATGTTGAGGGGATATAGAGCACGCATCACTAGATGGTATCGCCCTTTCCCTCGGTGTGCCCGTGCACCATCCTCAAGCACGCGTGTGTTCTCTCAGCCCGAGCCAGGTGGACTGCCAGGGACGGAATCCCAGCAGCAGAGCAGCCTGGGGCCATCCGTATAATCCATAATACCTGGTGAAGGGAGGAGGAGGAGTCTCGCAGGGGTGTTGGCGCACATTCCATGAGGATCCTGGTTTAAACCTTGTTGCGGTAAGTGGCACTTCTTTGCTAAAACCTAGAGGTTTGGCCACGGGAACTGAAAACCGGTGCTACAGCCTCATCTTCTGTCTTTTTCCTGGGGAACATGAGCTTCGATGACCTGAGAACTGGCTGCATTTCCTGCCCCGTGGCTCAGATCTGGCCGCTTCTGTATGCTGACATGATTCAGCTCACTGGCCGTCCCTTGGTGGAATCTGCAACTTTGCATGTCCGGCGTTTGAGCATGTGCTTGGATCGATGATGACCCCCACAAATGCATTCCTTGGAAATCTGAACAAAATGAGTGAGAAAACCCTACCGTCTCCTCATCGGAACTGAGGTCCAGCACGTGGCTCCCAAAAGGAAAGTAGGGAGAGGTTGAGGTTGCGTTTGCTGCCGTGTGTGTGTACAGCCACGTTGTTCAAGTGGAGGGTTGTGGCCGTCTCATGGGGAGAAGAGCCATTGGGAAAGGAGCCTGGGATGCCAATCCAGGTGGGAAGGCTAGGGACAGCGTGCCGTCTCTGGGTTCCTTGGTCGAGCCAGGACTTCTGTCCCCTGCCACGGACGAGCATGCGGCTAGGAAAGGAAGCGTGAACCATTGGTGGTCCTATCGACTGCATTTGAGTTCTACAGGCCGCCGCCACCGGCTACTCGTTGCCTTGTGCCCTCACGGAAAGAGAAGTCTATGCTCAGGGTCAGAGCAGGATTCCTGGCCTAGGGCTGGCTCTTTGTCATGTTCTGCTTGGGAGACCAGATGCAGTTTAGGTTTCTCATGATGAGGGGAGAAATCCAATGGGCCATTGTCCCCGGGCGGTTGGCCAAGCTGATGGCTCCTCCTCGGGTTGTTTCCGGCTTGTGTGTGCTGTGTGAACAGGCTAGAAAATGCCTTAGTCAAGATAAGTCACAGCAAGCTTCTTTGGTGAGGGGTGGCTCTGGCATCTTTCCATGACACGTTGGGATCCCGGTGGAGAGGGAAGGGCAAGGCTACCGATAAAGACACATGAAATGGCTGGCTAAGCCCACATGTTTACTTGTGGGTGGACAGATTGACAGAGGCCATAGGCTTCCAGGAACACTTTTGATATCCCCTCAGGAGCATTTGGAGGCACGTGTAGAGAGGGAACACGGGAGAACTTCTGTGGACTGTCCCGCCTTTTTCCCCTCCTTGGTCGATTTACTTCATGGCGGGTCCCTATGCTAGTGAATGGTTGCCTTTGTGGCACAGTATGGTGTCTTCTCATGGGGGCTGATTTGGAGGTCGTGGGGTGTTCTGTCCCTGTCTGTCCACGTTCCCCCTGTGTTGAAGGTGTGAGGGTGTTCCTGAGTCCAGCCCAACATCTTTACTAAACCTGGCCCACATAGCGTTCCCTGAGGTTTGCAGCTCTTCCCGGAGGTCACTGGGCACAACCATGCGGAAAAAAGGGAGTCGGCTGCCAAGGAAAGGCTGTAGATTTAAAGGCGGGTGAGGGTGTGTGGTGCGGGGGTCATTTTTACTGCCACGCGCTGGTGCATCCAGACTGTGGTATCCGGTGTGCCTGGCCACAGGCCAGACGAGTCATAGCGGTTCAAGTGTCTAGGCTGTTGGCTGGGTTCTCTTAATTGCATGGCTGTGGGTCACACATTGCTTCTAGAAGACCTGGGCCTCACTGTTTCTCCGAGGTCACGTCACTGACGGGCCCGGAGTGTGAATGTGCCAGGTACCACTGCAGTTGACCCCATTGGTGCAATGGTGTTCTCCGCCACAATGGGCATTGGAATGGCTCCCATGCCATTTGGTTGCAAGGGTTTCCCCACCACGTTGGGCTTCAGAATGTTTCCCATGTCATTACCTCTGTGTGTGAACCAAGGGTAGGTCACCTGTCTTGGCAGCAGCTCAGGAAGTGTGCCTACTGGTGAGTCTCCCTTGATCAGTCCAGGTGTTCCTCACGTGCCCTTTGTCACGGTTCCCTTCGAGCTGCTTTTGATGAAGGCCGTCATATTCGGCCAAGGCCCCTTCCCTTGTGGAAGATCTCTTCCCCGTAAGAGCGTGGCACTTGTGTGGAAGAATATGTGCCAAGGGCGGGCGTGTTCCCCTAGGTGGCACCGGCTCTTAGTCTGAGGGGCCACAGTTGCCCAGAGGGTGTCTCAGGGGTTTAGGAAGACATCCTTCTGCTGTGGTGGATGGGAGAGCACTCAGGAGTGGAATTGCAGTGCCCGAGACCAGGGGGATTTTGGACAGCGGTGCTCTATGTCCTGATGGCCGCACCCTCTGAAGGCGTCAGCTCTATGTTGCTTTCACGTTTCCCTGCGGACCCACAGGCAAGATCTGCAGCAAATTAAATGTCGAGGGGAGACAGAGCACGCATCACTGAGGGATATCGCCCTTTCGCTCGGTGCACCCGTGCACCCTCCTATAGAACGCATGTGTTCTCTCACCCCGAGCCAGGTGGAATGCCAAGAAAGGAATTCCAGCAGCAGATCAACCTGGGACCATCTGTATAATCCCTGACACCCGGTGAAGTGAGGAGGAGGAGTCTCACAGGGGTGTTGGCCCGCATTCCATGAGGATCCTGGTTTAACCCTTGTTGCGGTCAGTAGCACCTCTTTCCTAAAACCTAGAGGTTTGACCAAGGGAACATGTGCAACGGGGCTACACCCTCACCTTCTGGCCTTTTCCATGGGAACCCGAGCTTCGATGCCCTGAGAACTGGCTGCATTTCCTTCCCCAATGGCTTTGCTTTGTTCACTTCCGTATGCTGACGTGATTCAGCTCGCTGTCCGTACCGTGGTGGAATCTGCAAGTTTGCATGTCCAGCGTTTGAGCATGTGCTTGGCTCGACGATGACTTCCACAAATGCATTCCTTGGAAATCTGAACAAAATGAGTGAGAAATCCCTGCCGTCTCCTCCTTGGAACTGAGGTCCAACACGTGGCTCCCAAAAGGAAAGTAGGGAGAGGTTCGCGTTGCATTTGCTCCCGTGGGTGTCCACAGCCACGCTGTTTAAGTTGAGGCTTGTGGCCGTCTGATGGGGAGAAGAGGCATTGGGAAAGGAGCCTGGGATGCCAATCCAGGAGGGAAGGCTAGGGAGAGCGTGCCGTCTGTGGGTTCCTTGGTCTAGCCGGGACTGCTGTCCCCTGCCACGGTTCAGCATTCGGGTAGGAGAGGAAGCGTGAGCCCTTGGTGGTCCGGTCGCCTGCCCTTGAGTTCTACAGGCCTCCGCCACCGGCTACTCGTTGCCTTGTGCCCGCAAAGAAACGGAAGTCTGTAGGCTCAGGGTCAGAGCAGGATTCCTGGCCTAGGGCAGGCTTCTTTGCCATGTTCTGCTTGGGAGACCAGATGCAGTTTAGGTTTCTCCTGATAAGGGGAGAAATCCAATGGGCCATTGTCACCGGGAGGTTGGCCAAGCTAAGGGCTCCTCCTCGGGTTGTGTCTGGCTTGTGTGTGCTGTGTGAAAGGGCTAGAAAATGCCTTAGTGAAGATAAGTCCCAGCAAGCTTCTTTGGTGAGGGGTGGCTCTGGCATCTTTCCCTGACACGTTGGGATCCCGGTGGAGAGAGGAGGGCAAGGCGAATGAAGAAGACACGAGAGATGGCTGGCTAATCCCACAGGTTTACTGGTGGGTGGATAGATCGATGGTGGTCATAGGCTTCCGGGAACACTTTTGGTATTCCCTCAGGGGCATCTGGAGGCAAGTGTAGAGAGGGAACACGGGAGCACATCTGTGGCGTGTCTCGCTTGTTTCCCCTCCTTGGTCAATTTACTTCATGGCGGGTCCCTGTGCCAGGGAATGGTTGCCTTCGTGGCACAGTATGGTGTCTTCTCATGGGGGCTGATTTGGAGGCCGTGGGGTGTTTTGTCCCTGTCTGTCCACGTTCTCCCTGTGTTGAAGATGTGAAGGTGTTCCTCAGTACAGCCCTGCATCGGTACTACACCCAGCCCACCTAGCAGTCCCTGAGGATTGCAGACCTTCCCGGAGGTCTTTGGGCAAAACCACGCGGAAAGGGAGTCGGCTGCCAAGGAAAGGCTACAGGTTTCCGGGCCCGAGAGGATGTGTGGTGCGGGGATCTTTTCTCCTGCCACCCGCTGGTGCTTTGAGACTGTGGTGTACGGCGTGCCTGGCCACAGTCCAGAGAAGTCATACCGGTTCAGGTGTCTAGGCTGTTGGCCGGGTTCTCTTGTTGCGCGGCTGTAGGTAACACGTTGCTTCTAGAGGACCTGGGCCTCACGGTTTCACCGAGGTCACGTCACTGACGGACCCAGAGTGTGAAAGTGCCAGGCAGCACTGCAAGAGACCCAATTGCTGCAACAGTTTGCCCCGCCACGTTGGGCATCGTAATGGTTCCCATGCCATTACCTTTGTGTGTACGACAAGGGTAGGTCGTCTGTCCTAACAGCAGGCCAGGAAGTATGCCTGCTGGTGAGTCTGCCTTGATTAGTCCAGGTGTTCCTCACGTGCCCTTGTCGTGGGTCCCTATGAGCCGCTTTTGGTGGAGGCCGTCATATTCGGCCGTGTGCCCTTCCCTTGTGGAAGATCTCTTGATCTTCCGGGCGCGTCCACTGTGTGGAGCCATGTGTGCTTAGAGTTGGTGTGTTCCCCAAAGGTCACTGGCTCTTAGTCTGAGGAGGCACAGTTGCCCTGAGCGTGTCTCAGGGTTTCCGGAAGACATCCTTTAGCTGTGATGGAGGGGAGAGTGCTCAGGAGAGGAATTGCAGGGCCCGAGGCCAGGGTGTTGTTGGACAGCGGGGCTCTTTGTCCTGATGGCGGCACGCTGTGAAGGCGTCTACGCCACATTGCTTTCACATTTACGTGCGGACACCCAGGCACGATGGGCAGCAAATGAAATGTTGAGGGGATATAGAGCACGCATCACTAGATGGTATCGCCCTTTCCCTCGGTGCGCCCGTGCACCATCCTCAAGCACGCGTGTGTTCTCTCAGCCCGAGCCAGGTGGACTGCCAGGGACGGAATCCCAGCAGCAGAGCAGCCTGGGGCCATCCGTATAATCCATAATACCTGGTGAAGGGAGGAGGAGGAGTCTCGCAGGGGTGTTGGCGCACATTCCATGAGGATCCTGGTTTAAACCTTGTTGCGGTAAGTGGCACTTCTTTGCTAAAACCTAGAGGTTTGGCCACGGGAACTGAAAACCGGTGCTACAGCCTCATCTTCTGTCTTTTTCCTGGGGAACATGAGCTTCGATGACCTGAGAACTGGCTGCATTTCCTGCCCCGTGGCTCAGATCTGGCCGCTTCTGTATGCTGACATGATTCAGCTCACTGGCCGTCCCTTGGTGGAATCTGCAACTTTGCATGTCCGGCGTTTGAGCATGTGCTTGGATCGATGATGACCCCCACAAATGCATTCCTTGGAAATCTGAACAAAATGAGTGAGAAAACCCTACCGTCTCCTCATCGGAACTGAGGTCCAGCACGTGGCTCCCAAAAGGAAAGTAGGGAGAGGTTGAGGTTGCGTTTGCTGCCGTGTGTGTGTACAGCCACGTTGTTCAAGTGGAGGGTTGTGGCCGTCTCATGGGGAGAAGAGCCATTGGGAAAGGAGCCTGGGATGCCAATCCAGGTGGGAAGGCTAGGGACAGCGTGCCGTCTCTGGGTTCCTTGGTCGAGCCAGGACTTCTGTCCCCTGCCACGGACGAGCATGCGGCTAGGAAAGGAAGCGTGAACCATTGGTGGTCCTATCGACTGCATTTGAGTTCTACAGGCCGCCGCCACCGGCTACTCGTTGCCTTGTGCCCTCACGGAAAGAGAAGTCTATGCTCAGGGTCAGAGCAGGATTCCTGGCCTAGGGCTGGCTCTTTGTCATGTTCTGCTTGGGAGACCAGATGCAGTTTAGGTTTCTCATGATGAGGGGAGAAATCCAATGGGCCATTGTCCCCGGGCGGTTGGCCAAGCTGATGGCTCCTCCTCGGGTTGTTTCCGGCTTGTGTGTGCTGTGTGAACAGGCTAGAAAATGCCTTAGTCAAGATAAGTCACAGCAAGCTTCTTTGGTGAGGGGTGGCTCTGGCATCTTTCCATGACACGTTGGGATCCCGGTGGAGAGGGAAGGGCAAGGCTACCGATAAAGACACATGAAATGGCTGGCTAAGCCCACATGTTTACTTGTGGGTGGACAGATTGACAGAGGCCATAGGCTTCCAGGAACACTTTTGATATCCCCTCAGGAGCATTTGGAGGCACGTGTAGAGAGGGAACACGGGAGAACTTCTGTGGACTGTCCCGCCTTTTTCCCCTCCTTGGTCGATTTACTTCATGGCGGGTCCCTATGCTAGTGAATGGTTGCCTTTGTGGCACAGTATGGTGTCTTCTCATGGGGGCTGATTTGGAGGTCGTGGGGTGTTCTGTCCCTGTCTGTCCACGTTCCCCCTGTGTTGAAGGTGTGAGGGTGTTCCTGAGTCCAGCCCAACATCTTTACTAAACCTGGCCCACATAGCGTTCCCTGAGGTTTGCAGCTCTTCCCGGAGGTCACTGGGCACAACCATGTGGAAAAAAGGGAATCGGCTGCCAAGGAAAGGCTGTAGATTTAAAGGCGGGTGAGGGTGTGTGGTGCGGGGGTCATTTTTACTGCCACGCGCTGGTGCATCCAGACTGTGGTATCCGGTGTGCCTGGCCACAGGCCAGACGAGTCATAGCGGTTCAAGTGTCTAGGCTGTTGGCTGGGTTCTCTTAATTGCATGGCTGTGGGTCACACATTGCTTCTAGAAGACCTGGGCCTCACTGTTTCTCCGAGGTCACGTCACTGACGGGCCCGGAGTGTGAATGTGCCAGGTACCACTGCAGTTGACCCCATTGGTGCAATGGTGTTCTCCGCCACAATGGGCATTGGAATGGCTCCCATGCCATTTGGTTGCAAGGGTTTCCCCACCACGTTGGGCTTCAGAATGTTTCCCATGTCATTACCTCTGTGTGTGAACCAAGGGTAGGTCACCTGTCTTGGCAGCAGCTCAGGAAGTGTGCCTACTGGTGAGTCTCCCTTGATCAGTCCAGGTGTTCCTCACGTGCCCTTTGTCACGGTTCCCTTCGAGCTGCTTTTGATGAAGGCCGTCATATTCGGCCAAGGCCCCTTCCCTTGTGGAAGATCTCTTCCCCGTAAGAGCGTGGCACTTGTGTGGAAGAATATGTGCCAAGGGCGGGCGTGTTCCCCTAGATGGCACCGGCTCTTAGTCTGAGGGGCCACAGTTGCCCAGAGGGTGTCTCAGGGGTTTAGGAAGACATCCTTCTGCTGTGGTGGATGGGAGAGCACTCAGGAGTGGAATTGCAGTGCCCGAGACCAGGGGGATTTTGAACAGCGGTGCTCTATGTCCTGATGGCCGCACCCTCTGAAGGCGTCAGCTCTATGTTGCTTTCACGTTTCCCTGCGGACCCACAGGCAAGATCTGCAGCAAATTAAATGTCGAGGGGAGACAGAGCACGCATCACTGAGGGACATCGCCCTTTCGCTCGGTGCACCCGTGCACCCTCCTAAAGAACGCATGTGTTCTCTCACCCCGAGCCAGGTGGAATGCCAGGAAAGGAATTCCAGCAGCAGATCAACCTGGGACCATCTGTATAATCCCTGACACCCGGTGAAGTGAGGAGGAGGAGTCTCACAGGGGTGTTGGCCCGCATTCCATGAGGATCCTGGTTTAACCCTTGTTGCGGTAAGTAGCACCTCTTTCCTAAAACCTAGAGGTTTGACCAAGGGAACATGTGCAACGGGGCTACACCCTCACCTTCTGGCCTTTTCCATGGGAACCCGAGCTTCGATGCCCTGAGAACTGGCTGCATTTCCTTCCCCAATGGCTTTGCTTTGTTCACTTCCGTATGCTGACGTGATTCAGCTCGCTGTCCGTACCGTGGTGGAATCTGCAAGTTTGCATGTCCAGCGTTTGAGCATGTGCTTGGCTCGACGATGACTTCCACAAATGCATTCCTTGGAAATCTGAACAAAATGAGTGAGAAATCCCTGCCATCTCCTCCTTGGAACTGAGGTCCAACACGTGGCTCCCAAAAGGAAAGTAGGGAGAGGTTCGCGTTGCATTTGCTCCCGTGGGTGTCCACAGCCACGCTGTTTAAGTTGAGGCTTGTGGCCGTCTGATGGGGAGAAGAGGCATTGGGAAAGGAGCCTGGGATGCCAATCCAGGTGGGAAGGCTAGGGAGAGCGTGCCGTCTGTGGGTTCCTTGGTCTAGCCGGGACTGCTGTCCCCTGCCACGGTTCAGCATTCGGGTAGGAGAGGAAGCGTGAGCCCTTGGTGGTCCGGTCGCCTGCCCTTGAGTTCTACAGGCCTCCGCCACCGGCTACTCGTTGCCTTGTGCCCGCAAAGAAACGGAAGTCTGTAGGCTCAGGGTCAGAGCAGGATTCCTGGCCTAGGGCAGGCTTCTTTGCCATGTTCTGCTTGGGAGACCAGATGCAGTTTAGGTTTCTCCTGATAAGGGGAGAAATCCAATGGGCCATTGTCACCGGGAGGTTGGCCAAGCTAAGGGCTCCTCCTCGGGTTGTGTCTGGCTTGTGTGTGCTGTGTGAAAGGGCTAGAAAATGCCTTAGTGAAGATAAGTCCCAGCAAGCTTCTTTGGTGAGGGCTGGCTCTGGCATCTTTCCCTGACACGTTGGGATCCCGGTGGAGAGAGGAGGGCAAGGCGAATGAAGAAGACACGAGAGATGGCTGGCTAATCCCACAGGTTTACTGGTGGGTGGATAGATCGATGGTGGTCATAGGCTTCCGGGAACACTTTTGGTATTCCCTCAGGGGCATCTGGAGGCAAGTGTAGAGAGGGAACACGGGAGCACATCTGTGGCGTGTCTCGCTTGTTTCCCCTCCTTGGTCAATTTACTTCATGGCGGGTCCCTGTGCCAGGGAATGGTTGCCTTCGTGGCACAGTATGGTGTCTTCTCATGGGGGCTGATTTGGAGGCCGTGGGGTGTTTTGTCCCTGTCTGTCCACGTTCTCCCTGTGTTGAAGATGTGAAGGTGTTCCTCAGTACAGCCCTGCATCGGTACTACACCCAGCCCACCTAGCAGTCCCTGAGGATTGCAGACCTTCCCGGAGGTCTTTGGGCAAAACCACGCGGAAAGGGAGTCGGCTGCCAAGGAAAGGCTACAGGTTTCCGGGCCCGAGAGGATGTGTGGTGCGGGGATCTTTTCTCCTGCCACCCGCTGGTGCTTTGAGACTGTGGTGTACGGCGTGCCTGGCCACAGTCCAGAGAAGTCATACCGGTTCAGGTGTCTAGGCTGTTGGCCGGGTTCTCTTGTTGCGCGGCTGTAGGTAACACGTTGCTTCTAGAGGACCTGGGCCTCACGGTTTCACCGAGGTCACGTCACTGACGGACCCAGAGTGTGAAAGTGCCAGGCAGCACTGCAAGAGACCCAATTGCTGCAACAGTTTGCCCCGCCACGTTGGGCATCGTAATGGTTCCCATGCCATTACCTTTGTGTGTACGACAAGGGTAGGTCGTCTGTCCTAACAGCAGGCCAGGAAGTATGCCTGCTGGTGAGTCTGCCTTGATTAGTCCAGGTGTTCCTCACGTGCCCTTGTCGTGGGTCCCTATGAGCCGCTTTTGGTGGAGGCCATCATATTCGGCCGTGTGCCCTTCCCTTGTGGAAGATCTCTTGATCTTCCGGGCGCGTCCACTGTGTGGAGCCATGTGTGCTTAGAGTTGGTGTGTTCCCCAAAGGTCACTGGCTCTTAGTCTGAGGAGGCACAGTTGCCCTGAGCGTGTCTCAGGGTTTCCGGAAGACATGCTTTAGCTGTGATGGAGGGGAGAGTGCTCAGGAGAGGAATTGCAGGGCCCGAGGCCAGGGTGTTGTTGGACAGCGGGGCTCTTTGTCCTGATGGCGGCACGCTGTGAAGGCGTCTACGCCACATTGCTTTCACATTTACGTGCGGACACCCAGGCACGATGGGCAGCAAATGAAATGTTGAGGGGATATAGAGCACGCATCACTAGATGGTATCGCCCTTTCCCTCGGTGCGCCCGTGCACCATCCTCAAGCACGCGTGTGTTCTCTCAGCCCGAGCCAGGTGGACTGCCAGGGACGGAATCCCAGCAGCAGAGCAGCCTGGGGCCATCCGTATAATCCATAATACCTGGTGAAGGGAGGAGGAGGAGTCTCGCAGGGGTGTTGGCGCACATTCCATGAGGATCCTGGTTTAAACCTTGTTGCGGTAAGTGGCACTTCTTTGCTAAAACCTAGAGGTTTGGCCACGGGAACTGAAAACCGGTGCTACAGCCTCATCTTCTGTCTTTTTCCTGGGGAACATGAGCTTCGATGACCTGAGAACTGGCTGCATTTCCTGCCCCGTGGCTCAGATCTGGCCGCTTCTGTATGCTGACATGATTCAGCTCACTGGCCGTCCCTTGGTGGAATCTGCAACTTTGCATGTCCGGCGTTTGAGCATGTGCTTGGATCGATGATGACCCCCACAAATGCATTCCTTGGAAATCTGAACAAAATGAGTGAGAAAACCCTACCGTCTCCTCATCGGAACTGAGGTCCAGCACGTGGCTCCCAAAAGGAAAGTAGGGAGAGGTTGAGGTTGCGTTTGCTGCCGTGTGTGTGTACAGCCACGTTGTTCAAGTGGAGGGTTGTGGCCGTCTCATGGGGAGAAGAGCCATTGGGAAAGGAGCCTGGGATGCCAATCCAGGTGGGAAGGCTAGGGACAGCGTGCCGTCTCTGGGTTCCTTGGTCGAGCCAGGACTTCTGTCCCCTGCCACGGACGAGCATGCGGCTAGGAAAGGAAGCGTGAACCATTGGTGGTCCTATCGACTGCATTTGAGTTCTCCAGGCCGCCGACACCGGCTACTCGTTGCCTTGTGCCCTCACGGAAAGAGAAGTCTATGCTCAGGGTCAGAGCAGGATTCCTGGCCTAGGGCTGGCTCTTTGTCATGTTCTGCTTGGGAGACCAGATGCAGTTTAGGTTTCTCATGATGAGGGGAGAAATCCAATGGGCCATTGTCCCCGGGCGGTTGGCCAAGCTGATGGCTCCTCCTCGGGTTGTTTCCGGCTTGTGTGTGCTGTGTGAACAGGCTAGAAAATGCCTTAGTCAAGATAAGTCACAGCAAGCTTCTTTGGTGAGGGGTGACTCTGGCATCTTTCCATGACACGTTGGGATCCCGGTGGAGAGGGAAGGGCAAGGCTACCGATAAAGACACATGAAATGGCTGGCTAAGCCCACATGTTTACTTGTGGGTGGACAGATTGACAGAGGCCATAGGCTTCCAGGAACACTTTTGATATCCCCTCAGGAGCATTTGGAGGCACGTGTAGAGAGGGAACACGGGAGAACTTCTGTGGACTGTCCCGCCTTTTTCCCCTCCTTGGTCGATTTACTTCATGGCGGGTCCCTATGCTAGTGAATGGTTGCCTTTGTGGCACAGTATGGTGTCTTCTCATGGGGGCTGATTTGGAGGTCGTGGGGTGTTCTGTCCCTGTCTGTCCACGTTCCCCCTGTGTTGAAGGTGTGAGGGTGTTCCTGAGTCCAGCCCAACATCTTTACTAAACCTGGCCCACATAGCGTTCCCTGAGGTTTGCAGCTCTTCCCGGAGGTCACTGGGCACAACCATGCGGAAAAAAGGGAGTCGGCTGCCAAGGAAAGGCTGTAGATTTAAAGGCGGGTGAGGGTGTGTGGTGCGGGGGTCATTTTTACTGCCACGCGCTGGTGCATCCAGACTGTGGTATCCGGTGTGCCTGGCCACAGGCCAGACGAGTCATAGCGGTTCAAGTGTCTAGGCTGTTGGCTGGGTTCTCTTAATTGCATGGCTGTGGGTCACACATTGCTTCTAGAAGACCTGGGCCTCACTGTTTCTCCGAGGTCACGTCACTGACGGGCCCGGAGTGTGAATGTGCCAGGTACCACTGCAGTTGACCCCATTGGTGCAATGGTGTTCTCCGCCACAATGGGCATTGGAATGGCTCCCATGCCATTTGGTTGCAAGGGTTTCCCCACCACGTTGGGCTTCAGAATGTTTCCCATGTCATTACCTCTGTGTGTGAACCAAGGGTAGGTCACCTGTCTTGGCAGCAGCTCAGGAAGTGTGACTACTGGTGAGTCTCCCTTGATCAGTCCAGGTGTTCCTCACGTGCCCTTTGTCACGGTTCCCTTCGAGCTGCTTTTGATGAAGGCCGTCATATTCGGCCAAGGCCCCTTCCCTTGTGGAAGATCTCTTCCCCGTAAGAGCGTGGCACTTGTGTGGAAGAATATGTGCCAAGGGCGGGCGTGTTCCCCTAGATGGCACCGGCTCTTAGTCTGAGGGGCCACAGTTGCCCAGAGGGTGTCTCAGGGGTTTAGGAAGACATCCTTCTGCTGTGGTGGATGGGAGAGCACTCAGGAGTGGAATTGCAGTGCCCGAGACCAGGGGGATTTTGAACAGCGGTGCTCTATGTCCTGATGGCCGCACCCTCTGAAGGCGTCAGCTCTATGTTGCTTTCACGTTTCCCTGCGGACCCACAGGCAAGATCTGCAGCAAATTAAATGTCGAGGGGAGACAGAGCACGCATCACTGAGGGATATCGCCCTTTCGCTCGGTGCACCCGTGCACCCTCCTAAAGAACGCATGTGTTCTCTCACCCCGAGCCAGGTGGAATGCCAGGAAAGGAATTCCAGCAGCAGATCAACCTGGGACCATCTGTATAATCCCTGACACCCGGTGAAGTGAGGAGGAGGAGTCTCACAGGGGTGTTGGCCCGCATTCCATGAGGATCCTGGTTTAACCCTTGTTGCGGTAAGTAGCACCTCTTTCCTAAAACCTAGAGGTTTGACCAAGGGAACATGTGCAACGGGGCTACACCCTCACCTTCTGGCCTTTTCCATGGGAACCCGAGCTTCGATGCCCTGAGAACTGGCTGCATTTCCTTCCCCAATGGCTTTGCTTTGTTCACTTCCGTAGGCTGACGTGATTCAGCTCGCTGTCCGTACCGTGGTGGAATCTGCAAGTTTGCATGTCCAGCGTTTGAGCATGTGCTTGGCTCGACGATGACTTCCACAAATGCATTCCTTGGAAATCTGAACAAAATGAGTGAGAAATCCCTGCCGTCTCCTCCTTGGAACTGAGGTCCAACACGTGGCTCCCAAAAGGAAAGTAGGGAGAGGTTCGCGTTGCATTTGCTCCCGTGGGTGTCCACAGCCACGCTGTTTAAGTTGAGGCTTGTGGCCGTCTGATGGGGAGAAGAGGCATTGGGAAAGGAGCCTGGGATGCCAATCCAGGAGGGAAGGCTAGGGAGAGCGTGCCGTCTGTGGGTTCCTTGGTCTAGCCGGGACTGCTGTCCCCTGCCACGGTTCAGCATTCGGGTAGGAGAGGAAGCGTGAGCCCTTGGTGGTCCGGTCGCCTGCCCTTGAGTTCTACAGGCCTCCGCCACCGGCTACTCGTTGCCTTGTGCCCGCAAAGAAACGGAAGTCTGTAGGCTCAGGGTCAGAGCAGGATTCCTGGCCTAGGGCAGGCTTCTTTGCCATGTTCTGCTTGGGAGACCAGATGCAGTTTAGGTTTCTCCTGATAAGGGGAGAAATCCAATGGGCCATTGTCACCGGGAGGTTGGCCAAGCTAAGGGCTCCTCCTCGGGTTGTGTCTGGCTTGTGTGTGCTGTGTGAAAGGGCTAGAAAATGCCTTAGTGAAGATAAGTCCCAGCAAGCTTCTTTGGTGAGGGGTGGCTCTGGCATCTTTCCCTGACACGTTGGGATCCCGGTGGAGAGAGGAGGGCAAGGCGAATGAAGAAGACACGAGAGATGGCTGGCTAATCCCACAGGTTTACTGGTGGGTGGATAGATCGATGGTGGTCATAGGCTTCCGGGAACACTTTTGGTATTCCCTCAGGGGCATCTGGAGGCAAGTGTAGAGAGGGAACACGGGAGCACATCTGTGGCGTGTCTCGCTTGTTTCCCCTCCTTGGTCAATTTACTTCATGGCGGGTCCCTGTGCCAGGGAATGGTTGCCTTCGTGGCACAGTATGGTGTCTTCTCATGGGGGCTGATTTGGAGGCCGTGGGGTGTTTTGTCCCTGTCTGTCCACGTTCTCCCTGTGTTGAAGATGTGAAGGTGTTCCTCAGTACAGCCCTGCATCGGTACTACACCCAGCCCACCTAGCAGTCCCTGAGGATTGCAGACCTTCCCGGAGGTCTTTGGGCAAAACCACGCGGAAAGGGAGTCGGCTGCCAAGGAAAGGCTACAGGTTTCCGGGCCCGAGAGGATGTGTGGTGCGGGGATCTTTTCTCCTGCCACCCGCTGGTGCTTTGAGACTGTGGTGTACGGCGTGCCTGGCCACAGTCCAGAGAAGTCATACCGGTTCAGGTGTCTAGGCTGTTGGCCGGGTTCTCTTGTTGCGCGGCTGTAGGTAACACGTTGCTTCTAGAGGACCTGGGCCTCACGGTTTCACCGAGGTCACGTCACTGACGGACCCAGAGTGTGAAAGTGCCAGGCAGCACTGCAAGAGACCCAATTGCTGCAACAGTTTGCCCCGCCACGTTGGGCATCGTAATGGTTCCCATGCCATTACCTTTGTGTGTACGACAAGGGTAGGTCGTCTGTCCTAACAGCAGGCCAGGAAGTATGCCTGCTGGTGAGTCTGCCTTGATTAGTCCAGGTGTTCCTCACGTGCCCTTGTCGTGGGTCCCTATGAGCCGCTTTTGGTGGAGGCCATCATATTCGGCCGTGTGCCCTTCCCTTGTGGAAGATCTCTTGATCTTCCGGGCGCGTCCACTGTGTGGAGCCATGTGTGCTTAGAGTTGGTGTGTTCCCCAAAGGTCACTGGCTCTTAGTCTGAGGAGGCACAGTTGCCCTGAGCGTGTCTCAGGGTTTCCGGAAGACATGCTTTAGCTGTGATGGAGGGGAGAGTGCTCAGGAGAGGAATTGCAGGGCCCGAGGCCAGGGTGTTGTTGGACAGCGGGGCTCTTTGTCCTGATGGCGGCACGCTGTGAAGGCGTCTACGCCACATTGCTTTCACATTTACGTGCGGACACCCAGGCACGATGGGCAGCAAATGAAATGTTGAGGGGATATAGAGCACGCATCACTAGATGGTATCGCCCTTTCCCTCGGTGCGCCCGTGCACCATCCTCAAGCACGCGTGTGTTCTCTCAGCCCGAGCCAGGTGGACTGCCAGGGACGGAATCCCAGCAGCAGAGCAGCCTGGGGCCATCCGTATAATCCATAATACCTGGTGAAGGGAGGAGGAGGAGTCTCGCAGGGGTGTTGGCGCACATTCCATGAGGATCCTGGTTTAAACCTTGTTGCGGTAAGTGGCACTTCTTTGCTAAAACCTAGAGGTTTGGCCACGGGAACTGAAAACCGGTGCTACAGCCTCATCTTCTGTCTTTTTCCTGGGGAACATGAGCTTCGATGACCTGAGAACTGGCTGCATTTCCTGCCCCGTGGCTCAGATCTGGCCGCTTCTGTATGCTGACATGATTCAGCTCACTGGCCGTCCCTTGGTGGAATCTGCAACTTTGCATGTCCGGCGTTTGAGCATGTGCTTGGATCGATGATGACCCCCACAAATGCATTCCTTGGAAATCTGAACAAAATGAGTGAGAAAACCCTACCGTCTCCTCATCGGAACTGAGGTCCAGCACGTGGCTCCTAAAAGGAAAGTAGGGAGAGGTTGAGGTTGCGTTTGCTGCCGTGTGTGTGTACAGCCACGTTGTTCAAGTGGAGGGTTGTGGCCGTCTCATGGGGAGAAGAGCCATTGGGAAAGGAGCCTGGGATGCCAATCCAGGTGGGAAGGCTAGGGACAGCGTGCCGTCTCTGGGTTCCTTGGTCGAGCCAGGACTTCTGTCCCCTGCCACGGACGAGCATGCGGCTAGGAAAGGAAGCGTGAACCATTGGTGGTCCTATCGACTGCATTTGAGTTCTACAGGCCGCCGCCACCGGCTACTCGTTGCCTTGTGCCCTCACGGAAAGAGAAGTCTATGCTCAGGGTCAGAGCAGGATTCCTGGCCTAGGGCTGGCTCTTTGTCATGTTCTGCTTGGGAGACCAGATGCAGTTTAGGTTTCTCATGATGAGGGGAGAAATCCAATGGGCCATTGTCCCCGGGCGGTTGGCCAAGCTGATGGCTCCTCCTCGGGTTGTTTCCGGCTTGTGTGTGCTGTGTGAACAGGCTAGAAAATGCCTTAGTCAAGATAAGTCACAGCAAGCTTCTTTGGTGAGGGGTGACTCTGGCATCTTTCCATGACACGTTGGGATCCCGGTGGAGAGGGAAGGGCAAGGCTACCGATAAAGACACATGAAATGGCTGGCTAAGCCCACATGTTTACTTGTGGGTGGACAGATTGACAGAGGCCATAGGCTTCCAGGAACACTTTTGATATCCCCTCAGGAGCATTTGGAGGCACGTGTAGAGAGGGAACACGGGAGAACTTCTGTGGACTGTCCCGCCTTTTTCCCCTCCTTGGTCGATTTACTTCATGGCGGGTCCCTATGCTAGTGAATGGTTGCCTTTGTGGCACAGTATGGTGTCTTCTCATGGGGGCTGATTTGGAGGTCGTGGGGTGTTCTGTCCCTGTCTGTCCACGTTCCCCCTGTGTTGAAGGTGTGAGGGTGTTCCTGAGTCCAGCCCAACATCTTTACTAAACCTGGCCCACATAGCGTTCCCTGAGGTTTGCAGCTCTTCCCGGAGGTCACTGGGCACAACCATGCGGAAAAAAGGGAGTCGGCTGCCAAGGAAAGGCTGTAGATTTAAAGGCGGGTGAGGGTGTGTGGTGCGGGGGTCATTTTTACTGCCACGCGCTGGTGCATCCAGACTGTGGTATCCGGTGTGCCTGGCCACAGGCCAGACGAGTCATAGCGGTTCAAGTGTCTAGGCTGTTGGCTGGGTTCTCTTAATTGCATGGCTGTGGGTCACACATTGCTTCTAGAAGACCTGGGCCTCACTGTTTCTCCGAGGTCACGTCACTGACGGGCCCGGAGTGTGAATGTGCCAGGTACCACTGCAGTTGACCCCATTGGTGCAATGGTGTTCTCCGCCACAATGGGCATTGGAATGGCTCCCATGCCATTTGGTTGCAAGGGTTTCCCCACCACGTTGGGCTTCAGAATGTTTCCCATGTCATTACCTCTGTGTGTGAACCAAGGGTAGGTCACCTGTCTTGGCAGCAGCTCAGGAAGTGTGACTACTGGTGAGTCTCCCTTGATCAGTCCAGGTGTTCCTCACGTGCCCTTTGTCACGGTTCCCTTCGAGCTGCTTTTGATGAAGGCCGTCATATTCGGCCAAGGCCCCTTCCCTTGTGGAAGATCTCTTCCCCGTAAGAGCGTGGCACTTGTGTGGAAGAATATGTGCCAAGGGCGGGCGTGTTCCCCTAGATGGCACCGGCTCTTAGTCTGAGGGGCCACAGTTGCCCAGAGGGTGTCTCAGGGGTTTAGGAAGACATCCTTCTGCTGTGGTGGATGGGAGAGCACTCAGGAGTGGAATTGCAGTGCCCGAGACCAGGGGGATTTTGAACAGCGGTGCTCTATGTCCTGATGGCCGCACCCTCTGAAGGCGTCAGCTCTATGTTGCTTTCACGTTTCCCTGCGGACCCACAGGCAAGATCTGCAGCAAATTAAATGTCGAGGGGAGACAGAGCACGCATCACTGAGGGATATCGCCCTTTCGCTCGGTGCACCCGTGCACCCTCCTAAAGAACGCATGTGTTCTCTCACCCCGAGCCAGGTGGAATGCCAGGAAAGGAATTCCAGCAGCAGATCAACCTGGGACCATCTGTATAATCCCTGACACCCGGTGAAGTGAGGAGGAGGAGTCTCACAGGGGTGTTGGCCCGCATTCCATGAGGATCCTGGTTTAACCCTTGTTGCGGTAAGTAGCACCTCTTTCCTAAAACCTAGAGGTTTGACCAAGGGAACATGTGCAACGGGGCTACACCCTCACCTTCTGGCCTTTTCCATGGGAACCCGAGCTTCGATGCCCTGAGAACTGGCTGCATTTCCTTCCCCAATGGCTTTGCTTTGTTCACTTCCGTAGGCTGACGTGATTCAGCTCGCTGTCCGTACCGTGGTGGAATCTGCAAGTTTGCATGTCCAGCGTTTGAGCATGTGCTTGGCTCGACGATGACTTCCACAAATGCATTCCTTGGAAATCTGAACAAAATGAGTGAGAAATCCCTGCCGTCTCCTCCTTGGAACTGAGGTCCAACACGTGGCTCCCAAAAGGAAAGTAGGGAGAGGTTCGCGTTGCATTTGCTCCCGTGGGTGTCCACAGCCACGCTGTTTAAGTTGAGGCTTGTGGCCGTCTGATGGGGAGAAGAGGCATTGGGAAAGGAGCCTGGGATGCCAATCCAGGAGGGAAGGCTAGGGAGAGCGTGCCGTCTGTGGGTTCCTTGGTCTAGCCGGGACTGCTGTCCCCTGCCACGGTTCAGCATTCGGGTAGGAGAGGAAGCGTGAGCCCTTGGTGGTCCGGTCGCCTGCCCTTGAGTTCTACAGGCCTCCGCCACCGGCTACTCGTTGCCTTGTGCCCGCAAAGAAACGGAAGTCTGTAGGCTCAGGGTCAGAGCAGGATTCCTGGCCTAGGGCAGGCTTCTTTGCCATGTTCTGCTTGGGAGACCAGATGCAGTTTAGGTTTCTCCTGATAAGGGGAGAAATCCAATGGGCCATTGTCACCGGGAGGTTGGCCAAGCTAAGGGCTCCTCCTCGGGTTGTGTCTGGCTTGTGTGTGCTGTGTGAAAGGGCTAGAAAATGCCTTAGTGAAGATAAGTCCCAGCAAGCTTCTTTGGTGAGGGGTGGCTCTGGCATCTTTCCCTGACACGTTGGGATCCCGGTGGAGAGAGGAGGGCAAGGCGAATGAAGAAGACACGAGAGATGGCTGGCTAATCCCACAGGTTTACTGGTGGGTGGATAGATCGATGGTGGTCATAGGCTTCCGGGAACACTTTTGGTATTCCCTCAGGGGCATCTGGAGGCAAGTGTAGAGAGGGAACACGGGAGCACATCTGTGGCGTGTCTCGCTTGTTTCCCCTCCTTGGTCAATTTACTTCATGGCGGGTCCCTGTGCCAGGGAATGGTTGCCTTCGTGGCACAGTATGGTGTCTTCTCATGGGGGCTGATTTGGAGGCCGTGGGGTGTTTTGTCCCTGTCTGTCCACGTTCTCCCTGTGTTGAAGATGTGAAGGTGTTCCTCAGTACAGCCCTGCATCGGTACTACACCCAGCCCACCTAGCAGTCCCTGAGGATTGCAGACCTTCCCGGAGGTCTTTGGGCAAAACCACGCGGAAAGGGAGTCGGCTGCCAAGGAAAGGCTACAGGTTTCCGGGCCCGAGAGGATGTGTGGTGCGGGGATCTTTTCTCCTGCCACCCGCTGGTGCTTTGAGACTGTGGTGTACGGCGTGCCTGGCCACAGTCCAGAGAAGTCATACCGGTTCAGGTGTCTAGGCTGTTGGCCGGGTTCTCTTGTTGCGCGGCTGTAGGTAACACGTTGCTTCTAGAGGACCTGGGCCTCACGGTTTCACCGAGGTCACGTCACTGACGGACCCAGAGTGTGAAAGTGCCAGGCAGCACTGCAAGAGACCCAATTGCTGCAACAGTTTGCCCCGCCACGTTGGGCATCGTAATGGTTCCCATGCCATTACCTTTGTGTGTACGACAAGGGTAGGTCGTCTGTCCTAACAGCAGGCCAGGAAGTATGCCTGCTGGTGAGTCTGCCTTGATTAGTCCAGGTGTTCCTCACGTGCCCTTGTCGTGGGTCCCTATGAGCCGCTTTTGGTGGAGGCCATCATATTCGGCCGTGTGCCCTTCCCTTGTGGAAGATCTCTTGATCTTCCGGGCGCGTCCACTGTGTGGAGCCATGTGTGCTTAGAGTTGGTGTGTTCCCCAAAGGTCACTGGCTCTTAGTCTGAGGAGGCACAGTTGCCCTGAGCGTGTCTCAGGGTTTCCGGAAGACATGCTTTAGCTGTGATGGAGGGGAGAGTGCTCAGGAGAGGAATTGCAGGGCCCGAGGCCAGGGTGTTGTTGGACAGCGGGGCTCTTTGTCCTGATGGCGGCACGCTGTGAAGGCGTCTACGCCACATTGCTTTCACATTTACGTGCGGACACCCAGGCACGATGGGCAGCAAATGAAATGTTGAGGGGATATAGAGCACGCATCACTAGATGGTATCGCCCTTTCCCTCGGTGCGCCCGTGCACCATCCTCAAGCACGCGTGTGTTCTCTCAGCCCGAGCCAGGTGGACTGCCAGGGACGGAATCCCAGCAGCAGAGCAGCCTGGGGCCATCCGTATAATCCATAATACCTGGTGAAGGGAGGAGGAGGAGTCTCGCAGGGGTGTTGGCGCACATTCCATGAGGATCCTGGTTTAAACCTTGTTGCGGTAAGTGGCACTTCTTTGCTAAAACCTAGAGGTTTGGCCACGGGAACTGAAAACCGGTGCTACAGCCTCATCTTCTGTCTTTTTCCTGGGGAACATGAGCTTCGATGACCTGAGAACTGGCTGCATTTCCTGCCCCGTGGCTCAGATCTGGCCGCTTCTGTATGCTGACATGATTCAGCTCACTGGCCGTCCCTTGGTGGAATCTGCAACTTTGCATGTCCGGCGTTTGAGCATGTGCTTGGATCGATGATGACCCCCACAAATGCATTCCTTGGAAATCTGAACAAAATGAGTGAGAAAACCCTACCGTCTCCTCATCGGAACTGAGGTCCAGCACGTGGCTCCTAAAAGGAAAGTAGGGAGAGGTTGAGGTTGCGTTTGCTGCCGTGTGTGTGTACAGCCACGTTGTTCAAGTGGAGGGTTGTGGCCGTCTCATGGGGAGAAGAGCCATTGGGAAAGGAGCCTGGGATGCCAATCCAGGTGGGAAGGCTAGGGACAGCGTGCCGTCTCTGGGTTCCTTGGTCGAGCCAGGACTTCTGTCCCCTGCCACGGACGAGCATGCGGCTAGGAAAGGAAGCGTGAACCATTGGTGGTCCTATCGACTGCATTTGAGTTCTACAGGCCGCCGCCACCGGCTACTCGTTGCCTTGTGCCCTCACGGAAAGAGAAGTCTATGCTCAGGGTCAGAGCAGGATTCCTGGCCTAGGGCTGGCTCTTTGTCATGTTCTGCTTGGGAGACCAGATGCAGTTTAGGTTTCTCATGATGAGGGGAGAAATCCAATGGGCCATTGTCCCCGGGCGGTTGGCCAAGCTGATGGCTCCTCCTCGGGTTGTTTCCGGCTTGTGTGTGCTGTGTGAACAGGCTAGAAAATGCCTTAGTCAAGATAAGTCACAGCAAGCTTCTTTGGTGAGGGGTGACTCTGGCATCTTTCCATGACACGTTGGGATCCCGGTGGAGAGGGAAGGGCAAGGCTACCGATAAAGACACATGAAATGGCTGGCTAAGCCCACATGTTTACTTGTGGGTGGACAGATTGACAGAGGCCATAGGCTTCCAGGAACACTTTTGATATCCCCTCAGGAGCATTTGGAGGCACGTGTAGAGAGGGAACACGGGAGAACTTCTGTGGACTGTCCCGCCTTTTTCCCCTCCTTGGTCGATTTACTTCATGGCGGGTCCCTATGCTAGTGAATGGTTGCCTTTGTGGCACAGTATGGTGTCTTCTCACGGGGGCTGATTTGGAGGTCGTGGGGTGTTCTGTCCCTGTCTGTCCACGTTCCCCCTGTGTTGAAGGTGTGAGGGTGTTCCTGAGTCCAGCCCAACATCTTTACTAAACCTGGCCCACATAGCGTTCCCTGAGGTTTGCAGCTCTTCCCGGAGGTCACTGGGCACAACCATGCGGAAAAAAGGGAGTCGGCTGCCAAGGAAAGGCTGTAGATTTAAAGGCGGGTGAGGGTGTGTGGTGCGGGGGTCATTTTTACTGCCACGCGCTGGTGCATCCAGACTGTGGTATCCGGTGTGCCTGGCCACAGGCCAGACGAGTCATAGCGGTTCAAGTGTTTAGGCTGTTGGCTGGGTTCTCTTAATTGCATGGCTGTGGGTCACACATTGCTTCTAGAAGACCTGGGCCTCACTGTTTCTCCGAGGTCACGTCACTGACGGGCCCGGAGTGTGAATGTGCCAGGTACCACTGCAGTTGACCCCATTGGTGCAATGGTGTTCTCCGCCACAATGGGCATTGGAATGGCTCCCATGCCATTTGGTTGCAAGGGTTTCCCCACCACGTTGGGCTTCAGAATGTTTCCCATGTCATTACCTCTGTGTGTGAACCAAGGGTAGGTCACCTGTCTTGGCAGCAGCTCAGGAAGTGTGCCTACTGGTGAGTCTCCCTTGATCAGTCCAGGTGTTCCTCACGTGCCCTTTGTCACGGTTCCCTTCGAGCTGCTTTTGATGAAGGCCGTCATATTCGGCCAAGGCCCCTTCCCTTGTGGAAGATCTCTTCCCCGTAAGAGGGTGGCACTTGTGTGGAAGAATATGTGCCAAGGGCGGGCGTGTTCCCCTAGATGGCACCGGCTCTTAGTCTGAGGGGCCACAGTTGCCCAGAGGGTGTCTCAGGGGTTTAGGAAGACATCCTTCTGCTGTGGTGGATGGGAGAGCACTCAGGAGTGGAATTGCAGTGCCCGAGACCAGGGGGATTTTGAACAGCGGTGCTCTATGTCCTGATGGCCGCACCCTCTGAAGGCGTCAGCTCTATGTTGCTTTCACGTTTCCCTGCGGACCCACAGGCAAGATCTGCAGCAAATTAAATGTCGAGGGGAGACAGAGCACGCATCACTGAGGGATATCGCCCTTTCGCTCGGTGCACCCGTGCACCCTCCTAAAGAACGCATGTGTTCTCTCACCCCGAGCCAGGTGGAATGCCAGGAAAGGAATTCCAGCAGCAGATCAACCTGGGACCATCTGTATAATCCCTGACACCCGGTGAAGTGAGGAGGAGGAGTCTCACAGGGGTGTTGGCCCGCATTCCATGAGGATCCTGGTTTAACCCTTGTTGCGGTAAGTAGCACCTCTTTCCTAAAACCTAGAGGTTTGACCAAGGGAACATGTGCAACGGGGCTACACCCTCACCTTCTGGCCTTTTCCATGGGAACCCGAGCTTCGATGCCCTGAGAACTGGCTGCATTTCCTTCCCCAATGGCTTTGCTTTGTTCACTTCCGTAGGCTGACGTGATTCAGCTCGCTGTCCGTACCGTGGTGGAATCTGCAAGTTTGCATGTCCAGCGTTTGAGCATGTGCTTGGCTCGACGATGACTTCCACAAATGCATTCCTTGGAAATCTGAACAAAATGAGTGAGAAATCCCTGCCGTCTCCTCCTTGGAACTGAGGTCCAACACGTGGCTCCCAAAAGGAAAGTAGGGAGAGGTTCGCGTTGCATTTGCTCCCGTGGGTGTCCACAGCCACGCTGTTTAAGTTGAGGCTTGTGGCCGTCTGATGGGGAGAAGAGGCATTGGGAAAGGAGCCTGGGATGCCAATCCAGGAGGGAAGGCTAGGGAGAGCGTGCCGTCTGTGGGTTCCTTGGTCTAGCCGGGACTGCTGTCCCCTGCCACGGTTCAGCATTCGGGTAGGAGAGGAAGCGTGAGCCCTTGGTGGTCCAGTCGCCTGACCTTGAGTTCTACAGGCCTCCGCCACCGGCTACTCGTTGCCTTGTGCCCGCAAAGAAACGGAAGTCTGTAGGCTCAGGGTCAGAGCAGGATTCCTGGCCTAGGGCAGGCTTCTTTGCCATGTTCTGCTTGGGAGACCAGATGCAGTTTAGGTTTCTCCTGATAAGGGGAGAAATCCAATGGGCCATTGTCACCGGGAGGTTGGCCAAGCTAAGGGCTCCTCCTCGGGTTGTGTCTGGCTTGTGTGTGCTGTGTGAAAGGGCTAGAAAATGCCTTAGTGAAGATAAGTCCCAGCAAGCTTCTTTGGTGAGGGGTGGCTCTGGCATCTTTCCCTGACACGTTGGGATCCCGGTGGAGAGAGGAGGGCAAGGCGAATGAAGCAGACACGAGAGATGGCTGGCTAATCCCACAGGTTTACTGGTGGGTGGATAGATCGATGGTGGTCATAGGCTTCCGGGAGCACTTTTGGTATTCCCTCAGGGACATCTGGAGGCAAGTGTAGAGAGGGAACACGGGAGCACATCTGTGGCGTGTCTCGCTTGTTTCCCCTCCTTGGTCAATTTACTTCATGGCGGGTCCCTGTGCCAGGGAATGGTTGCCTTCGTGGCACAGTATGGTGTCTTCTCATGGGGGCTGATTTGGAGGCCGTGGGGTGTTTTGTCCCTGTCTGTCCACGTTCTCCCTGTGTTGAAGATGTGAAGGTGTTCCTCAGTACAGCCCTGCATCGGTACTACACCCAGCCCACCTAGCAGTCCCTGAGGATTGCAGACCTTCCCGGAGGTCTTTGGGCAAAACCACGCGGAAAGGGAGTCGGCTGCCAAGGAAAGGCTACAGGTTTCCGGGCCCGAGAGGATGTGTGGTGCGGGGATCTTTTCTCCTGCCACCCGCTGGTGCTTTGAGACTGTGGTGTACGGCGTGCCTGGCCACAGTCCAGAGAAGTCATACCGGTTCAGGTGTCTAGGCTGTTGGCCGGGTTCTCTTGTTGCGCGGCTGTAGGTAACACGTTGCTTCTAGAGGACCTGGGCCTCACGGTTTCACCGAGGTCACGTCACTGACGGACCCAGAGTGTGAAAGTGCCAGGCAGCACTGCAAGAGACCCAATTGCTGCAACAGTTTGCCCCGCCACGTTGGGCATCGTAATGGTTCCCATGCCATTACCTTTGTGTGTATGACAAGGGTAGGTCGTCTGTCCTAACAGCAGGCCAGGAAGTATGCCTGCTGGTGAGTCTGCCTTGATTAGTCCAGGTGTTCCTCACGTGCCCTTGTCGTGGGTCCCTATGAGCCGCTTTTGGTGGAGGCCGTCATATTCGGCCGTGTGCCCTTCCCTTGTGGAAGATCTCTTGATCTTCCGGGCGCGTCCACTGTGTGGAGCCATGTGTGCTTAGAGTTGGTGTGTTCCCCAAAGGTCACTGGCTCTTAGTCTGAGGAGGCACAGTTGCCCTGAGCGTGTCTCAGGGTTTCCGGAAGACATGCTTTAGCTGTGATGGAGGGGAGAGTGCTCAGGAGAGGAATTGCAGGGCCCGAGGCCAGGGTGTTGTTGGACAGCGGGGCTCTTTGTCCTGATGGCGGCACGCTGTGAAGGCGTCTACGCCACATTGCTTTCACATTTACGTGCGGACACCCAGGCACGATGGGCAGCAAATGAAATGTTGAGGGGATATAGAGCACGCATCACTAGATGGTATCGCCCTTTCCCTCGGTGCGCCCGTGCACCATCCTCAAGCACGCGTGTGTTCTCTCAGCCCGAGCCAGGTGGACTGCCAGGGACGGAATCCCAGCAGCAGAGCAGCCTGGGGCCATCCGTATAATCCATAATACCTGGTGAAGGGAGGAGGAGGAGTCTCGCAGGGGTGTTGGCGCACATTCCATGAGGATCCTGGTTTAAACCTTGTTGCGGTAAGTGGCACTTCTTTGCTAAAACCTAGAGGTTTGGCCACGGGAACTGAAAACCGGTGCTACAGCCTCATCTTCTGTCTTTTTCCTGGGGAACATGAGCTTCGATGACCTGAGAACTGGCTGCATTTCCTGCCCCGTGGCTCAGATCTGGCCGCTTCTGTATGCTGACATGATTCAGCTCACTGGCCGTCCCTTGGTGGAATCTGCAACTTTGCATGTCCGGCGTTTGAGCATGTGCTTGGATCGATGATGACCCCCACAAATGCATTCCTTGGAAATCTGAACAAAATGAGTGAGAAAACCCTACCGTCTCCTCATCGGAACTGAGGTCCAGCACGTGGCTCCCAAAAGGAAAGTAGGGAGAGGTTGAGGTTGCGTTTGCTGCCGTGTGTGTGTACAGCCACGTTGTTCAAGTGGAGGGTTGTGGCCGTCTCATGGGGAGAAGAGCCATTGGGAAAGGAGCCTGGGATGCCAATCCAGGTGGGAAGGCTAGGGACAGCGTGCCGTCTCTGGGTTCCTTGGTCGAGCCAGGACTTCTGTCCCCTGCCACGGACGAGCATGTGGCTAGGAAAGGAAGCGTGAACCATTGGTGGTCCTATCGACTGCATTTGAGTTCTACAGGCCGCCGCCACCGGCTACTCGTTGCCTTGTGCCCTCACGGAAAGAGAAGTCTATGCTCAGGGTCAGAGCAGGATTCCTGGCCTAGGGCTGGCTCTTTGTCATGTTCTGCTTGGGAGACCAGATGCAGTTTAGGTTTCTCATGATGAGGGGAGAAATCCAATGGGCCATTGTCCCCGGGCGGTTGGCCAAGCTGATGGCTCCTCCTCGGGTTGTTTCCGGCTTGTGTGTGCTGTGTGAACAGGCTAGAAAATGCCTTAGTCAAGATAAGTCACAGCAAGCTTCTTTGGTGAGGGGTGGCTCTGGCATCTTTCCATGACACGTTGGGATCCCGGTGGAGAGGGAAGGGCAAGGCTACCGATAAAGACACATGAAATGGCTGGCTAAGCCCACATGTTTACTTGTGGGTGGACAGATTGACAGAGGCCATAGGCTTCCAGGAACACTTTTGATATCCCCTCAGGAGCATTTGGAGGCACGTGTAGAGAGGGAACACGGGAGAACTTCTGTGGACTGTCCCGCCTTTTTCCCCTCCTTGGTCGATTTACTTCATGGCGGGTCCCTATGCTAGTGAATGGTTGCCTTTGTGGCACAGTATGGTGTCTTCTCATGGGGGCTGATTTGGAGGTCGTGGGGTGTTCTGTCCCTGTCTGTCCACGTTCCCCCTGTGTTGAAGGTGTGAGGGTGTTCCTGAGTCCAGCCCAACATCTTTACTAAACCTGGCCCACATAGCGTTCCCTGAGGTTTGCAGCTCTTCCCGGAGGTCACTGGGCACAACCATGCGGAAAAAAGGGAGTCGGCTGCCAAGGAAAGGCTGTAGATTTAAAGGCGGGTGAGGGTGTGTGGTGCGGGGGTCATTTTTACTGCCACGCGCTGGTGCATCCAGACTGTGGTATCCGGTGTGCCTGGCCACAGGCCAGACGAGTCATAGCGGTTCAAGTGTCTAGGCTGTTAGCTGGGTTCTCTTAATTGCATGGCTGTGGGTCACACATTGCTTCTAGAAGACCTGGGCCTCACTGTTTCTCCGAGGTCACGTCACTGACGGGCCTGGAGTGTGAATGTGCCAGGTACCACTGCAGTTGACCCCATTGGTGCAATGGTGTTCTCCGCCACAATGGGCATTGGAATGGCTCCCATGCCATTTGGTTGCAAGGGTTTCCCCACCACGTTGGGCTTCAGAATGTTTCCCATCTCATTACCTCTGTGTGTGAACCAAGGGTAGGTCACCTGTCTTGGCAGCAGCTCAGGAAGTGTGCCTACTGGTGAGTCTCCCTTGATCAGTCCAGGTGTTCCTCATGTGCCCTTTGTCACGGTTCCCTTCGAGCTGCTTTTGATGAAGGCCGTCATATTCGGCCAAGGCCCCTTCCCTTGTGGAAGATCTCTTCCCCGTAAGAGCGTGGCACTTGTGTGGAAGAATATGTGCCAAGGGCGGGCGTGTTCCCCTAGATGGCACCGGCTCTTAGTCTGAGGGGCCACAGTTGCCCAGAGGGTGTCTCAGGGGTTTAGGAAGACATCCTTCTGCTGTGGTGGATGGGAGAGCACTCAGGAGTGGAATTGCAGTGCCCGAGACCAGGGGGATTTTGAACAGCGGTGCTCTATGTCCTGATGGCCGCACCCTCTGAAGGCGTCAGCTCTATGTTGCTTTCACGTTTCCCTGCGGACCCACAGGCAAGATCTGCAGCAAATTAAATGCCGAGGGGAGACAGAGCACGCATCACTGAGGGATATCGCCCTTTCGCTCGGTGCACCCGTGCACCCTCCTATAGAACGCATGTGTTCTCTCACCCCGAGCCAGGTGGAATGCCAAGAAAGGAATTCCAGCAGCAGATCAACCTGGGACCATCTGTATAATCCCTGACACCCGGTGAAGTGAGGAGGAGGAGTCTCACAGGGGTGTTGGCCCGCATTCCATGAGGATCCTGGTTTAACCCTTGTTGCGGTAAGTAGCACCTCTTTCCTAAAACCTAGAGGTTTGACCAAGGGAACATGTGCAACGGGGCTACACCCTCACCTTCTGGCCTTTTCCATGGGAACCCGAGCTTCGATGCCCTGAGAACTGGCTGCATTTCCTTCCCCAATGGCTTTGCTTTGTTCACTTCCGTATGCTGACGTGATTCAGCTCGCTGTCCGTACCGTGGTGGAATCTGCAAGTTTGCATGTCCAGCGTTTGAGCATGTGCTTGGCTCGACGATGACTTCCACAAATGCATTCCTTGGAAATCTGAACAAAATGAGTGAGAAATCCCTGCCGTCTCCTCCTTGGAACTGAGGTCCAACACGTGGCTCCCAAAAGGAAAGTAGGGAGAGGTTCGCGTTGCATTTGCTCCCGTGGGTGTCCACAGCCACGCTGTTTAAGTTGAGGCTTGTGGCCGTCTGATGGGGAGAAGAGGCATTGGGAAAGGAGCCTGGGATGCCAATCCAGGAGGGAAGGCTAGGGAGAGCGTGCCGTCTGTGGGTTCCTTGGTCTAGCCGGGACTGCTGTCCCCTGCCACGGTTCAGCATTCGGGTAGGAGAGGAAGCGTGAGCCCTTGGTGGTCCAGTCGCCTGCCCTTGAGTTCTACAGGCCTCCGCCACCGGCTACTCGTTGCCTTGTGCCCGCAAAGAAACGGAAGTCTGTAGGCTCAGGGTCAGAGCAGGATTCCTGGCCTAGGGCAGGCTTCTTTGCCATGTTCTGCTTGGGAGACCAGATGCAGTTTAGGTTTCTCCTGATAAGGGGAGAAATCCAATGGGCCATTGTCACCGGGAGGTTGGCCAAGCTAAGGGCTCCTCCTCGGGTTGTGTCTGGCTTGTGTGTGCTGTGTGAAAGGGCTAGAAAATGCCTTAGTGAAGATAAGTCCCAGCAAGCTTCTTTGGTGAGGGCTGGCTCTGGCATCTTTCCCTGACACGTTGGGATCCCGGTGGAGAGAGGAGGGCAAGGCGAATGAAGCAGACACGAGAGATGGCTGGCTAATCCCACAGGTTTACTGGTGGGTGGATAGATCGATGGTGGTCATAGGCTTCCGGGAACACTTTTGGTATTCCCTCAGGGACATCTGGAGGCAAGTGTAGAGAGGGAACACGGGAGCACATCTGTGGCGTGTCTCGCTTGTTTCCCCTCCTTGGTCAATTTACTTCATGGCGGGTCCCTGTGCCAGGGAATGGTTGCCTTCGTGGCACAGTATGGTGTCTTCTCATGGGGGCTGATTTGGAGGCCGTGGGGTGTTTTGTCCCTGTCTGTCCACGTTCTCCCTGTGTTGAAGATGTGAAGGTGTTCCTCAGTACAGCCCTGCATCGGTACTACACCCAGCCCACCTAGCAGTCCCTGAGGATTGCAGACCTTCCCGGAGGTCTTTGGGCAAAACCACGCGGAAAGGGAGTCGGCTGCCAAGGAAAGGCTACAGGTTTCCGGGCCCGAGAGGATGTGTGGTGCGGGGATCTTTTCTCCTGCCACCCGCTGGTGCTTTGAGACTGTGGTGTACGGCGTGCCTGGCCACAGTCCAGAGAAGTCATACCGGTTCAGGTGTCTAGGCTGTTGGCCGGGTTCTCTTGTTGCGCGGCTGTAGGTAACACGTTGCTTCTAGAGGACCTGGGCCTCACGGTTTCACCGAGGTCACGTCACTGACGGACCCAGAGTGTGAAAGTGCCAGGCAGCACTGCAAGAGACCCAATTGCTGCAACAGTTTGCCCCGCCACGTTGGGCATCGTAATGGTTCCCATGCCATTACCTTTGTGTGTACGACAAGGGTAGGTCGTCTGTCCTAACAGCAGGCCAGGAAGTATGCCTGCTGGTGAGTCTGCCTTGATTAGTCCAGGTGTTCCTCACGTGCCCTTGTCGTGGGTCCCTATGAGCCGCTTTTGGTGGAGGCCGTCATATTCGGCCGTGTGCCCTTCCCTTGTGGAAGATCTCTTGATCTTCCGGGCGCGTCCACTGTGTGGAGCCATGTGTGCTTAGAGTTGGTGTGTTCCCCAAAGGTCACTGGCTCTTAGTCTGAGGAGGCACAGTTGCCCTGAGCGTGTCTCAGGGTTTCCGGAAGACATGCTTTAGCTGTGATGGAGGGGAGGGTGCTCAGGAGAGGAATTGCAGGGCCCGAGGCCAGGGTGTTGTTGGACAGCGGGGCTCTTTGTCCTGATGGCGGCACGCTGTGAAGGCGTCTACGCCACATTGCTTTCACATTTACGTGCGGACACCCAGGCACGATGGGCAGCAAATGAAATGTTGAGGGGATATAGAGCACGCATCACTAGATGGTATCGCCCTTTCCCTCGGTGCGCCCGTGCACCATCCTCAAGCACGCGTGTGTTCTCTCAGCCCGAGCCAGGTGGACTGCCAGGGACGGAATCCCAGCAGCAGAGCAGCCTGGGGCCATCCGTATAATCCATAATACCTGGTGAAGGGAGGAGGAGGAGTCTCGCAGGGGTGTTGGCGCACATTCCATGAGGATCCTGGTTTAAACCTTGTTGCGGTAAGTGGCACTTCTTTGCTAAAACCTAGAGGTTTGGCCACGGGAACTGAAAACCGGTGCTACAGCCTCATCTTCTGTCTTTTTCCTGGGGAACATGAGCTTCGATGACCTGAGAACTGGCTGCATTTCCTGCCCCGTGGCTCAGATCTGGCCGCTTCTGTATGCTGACATGATTCAGCTCACTGGCCGTCCCTTGGTGGAATCTGCAACTTTGCATGTCCGGCGTTTGAGCATGTGCTTGGATCGATGATGACCCCCACAAATGCATTCCTTGGAAATCTGAACAAAATGAGTGAGAAAACCCTACCGTCTCCTCATCGGAACTGAGGTCCAGCACGTGGCTCCCAAAAGGAAAGTAGGGAGAGGTTGAGGTTGCGTTTGCTGCCGTGTGTGTGTACAGCCACGTTGTTCAAGTGGAGGGTTGTGGCCGTCTCATGGGGAGAAGAGCCATTGGGAAAGGAGCCTGGGATGCCAATCCAGGTGGGAAGGCTAGGGACAGCGTGCCGTCTCTGGGTTCCTTGGTCGAGCCAGGACTTCTGTCCCCTGCCACGGACGAGCATGCGGCTAGGAAAGGAAGCGTGAACCATTGGTGGTCCTATCGACTGCATTTGAGTTCTACAGGCCGCCGCCACCGGCTACTCGTTGCCTTGTGCCCTCACGGAAAGAGAAGTCTATGCTCAGGGTCAGAGCAGGATTCCTGGCCTAGGGCTGGCTCTTTGTCATGTTCTGCTTGGGAGACCAGATGCAGTTTAGGTTTCTCATGATGAGGGGAGAAATCCAATGGGCCATTGTCCCCGGGCGGTTGGCCAAGCTGATGGCTCCTCCTCGGGTTGTTTCCGGCTTGTGTGTGCTGTGTGAACAGGCTAGAAAATGCCTTAGTCAAGATAAGTCACAGCAAGCTTCTTTGGTGAGGGGTGGCTCTGGCATCTTTCCATGACACGTTGGGATCCCGGTGGAGAGGGAAGGGCAAGGCTACCGATAAAGACACATGAAATGGCTGGCTAAGCCCACATGTTTACTTGTGGGTGGACAGATTGACAGAGGCCATAGGCTTCCAGGAACACTTTTGATATCCCCTCAGGAGCATTTGGAGGCACGTGTAGAGAGGGAACACGGGAGAACTTCTGTGGACTGTCCCGCCTTTTTCCCCTCCTTGGTCGATTTACTTCATGGCGGGTCCCTATGCTAGTGAATGGTTGCCTTTGTGGCACAGTATGGTGTCTTCTCATGGGGGCTGATTTGGAGGTCGTGGGGTGTTTTGTCCCTGTCTGTCCACGTTCCCCCTGTGTTGAAGGTGTGAGGGTGTTCCTGAGTCCAGCCCAACATCTTTACTAAACCTGGCCCACATAGCGTTCCCTGAGGTTTGCAGCTCTTCCCGGAGGTCACTGGGCACAACCATGCGGAAAAATGGGAGTCGGCTGCCAAGGAAAGGCTATAGATTTAAAGGCGGGTGAGGGTGTGTGGTGCGGGGGTCATTTTTACTGCCACGCGCTGGTGCATCCAGACTGTGGTATCCGGTGTGCCTGGCCACAGGCCAGACGAGTCATAGCGGTTCAAGTGTTTAGGCTGTTGGCTGGGTTCTCTTAATTGCATGGCTGTGGGTCACACATTGCTTCTAGAAGACCTGGGCCTCACTGTTTCTCCGAGGTCACGTCACTGACGGGCCCGGAGTGTGAATGTGCCACGTACCACTGCAGTTGACCCCATTGGTGCAATGGTGTTCTCCGCCACAATGGGCATTGGAATGGCTCCCATGCCATTTGGTTGCAAGGGTTTCCCCACCACGTTGGGCTTCAGAATGTTTCCCATGTCATTACCTCTGTGTGTGAACGAAGGGTAGGTCATCTGTCTTGGCAGCAGCTCAGGAAGTGTGCCTACTGGTGAGTCTCCCTTGATCAGTCCAGGTGTTCCTCACGTGCCCTTTGTCACGGTTCCCTTCGAGCTGCTTTTGATGAAGGCCGTCATATTCGGCCAAGGCCCCTTCCCTTGTGGAAGATCTCTTCCCCGTAAGAGCGTGGCACTTGTGTGGAAGAATATGTGCCAAGGGCGGGCGTGTTCCCCTAGATGGCACCGGCTCTTAGTCTGAGGGGCCACAGTTGCCCAGAGGGTGTCTCAGGGGTTTAGGAAGACATCCTTCTGCTGTGGTGGATGGGAGAGCACTCAGGAGTGGAATTGCAGTGCCCGAGACCAGGGGGATTTTGGACAGCGGTGCTCTATGTCCTGATGGCCGCACCCTCTGAAGGCGTCAGCTCTATGTTGCTTTCACGTTTCCCTGCGGACCCACAGGCAAGATCTGCAGCAAATTAAATGTCGAGGGGAGACAGAGCACGCATCACTGAGGGATATCGCCCTTTCGCTCGGTGCACCCGTGCACCCTCCTATAGAACGCATGTGTTCTCTCACCCCGAGCCAGGTGTAATGCCAAGAAAGGAATTCCAGCAGCAGATCAACCTGGGACCATCTGTATAATCCCTGACACCCGGTGAAGTGAGGAGGAGGAGTCTCACAGTGGTGTTGGCCCGCATTCCATGAGGATCCTGGTTTAACCCTTGTTGCGGTAAGTAGCACCTCTTTCCTAAAACCTAGAGGTTTGACCAAGGGAACATGTGCAACGGGGCTACACCCTCACCTTCTGGCCTTTTCCATGGGAACCCGAGCTTCGATGCCCTGAGAACTGGCTGCATTTCCTTCCCCAATGGCTTTGCTTTGTTCACTTCCGTAGGCTGACGTGATTCAGCTCGCTGTCCGTACCGTGGTGGAATCTGCAAGTTTGCATGTCCAGCGTTTGAGCATGTGCTTGGCTCGACGATGACTACCACAAATGCATTCCTTGGAAATCTGAACAAAATGAGTGAGAAATCCCTGCCGTCTCCTCCTTGGAACTGAGGTCCAACACGTGGCTCCCAAAAGGAAAGTAGGGAGAGGTTCGCGTTGCATTTGCTCCCGTGGGTGTCCACAGCCACGCTGTTTAAGTTGAGGCTTGTGGCCGTCTGATGGGGAGAAGAGGCATTGGGAAAGGAGCCTGGGATGCCAATCCAGGAGGGAAGGCTAGGGAGAGCGTGCCGTCTGTGGGTTCCTTGGTCTAGCCGGGACTGCTGTCCCCTGCCACGGTTCAGCATTCGGGTAGGAGAGGAAGCGTGAGCCCTTGGTGGTCCGGTCGCCTGCCCTTGAGTTCTACAGGCCTCCGCCACCGGCTACTCGTTGCCTTGTGCCCGCAAAGAAACGGAAGTCTGTAGGCTCAGGGTCAGAGCAGGATTCCTGGCCTAGGGCAGGCTTCTTTGCCATGTTCTGCTTGGGAGACCAGATGCAGTTTAGGTTTCTCCTGATAAGGGGAGAAATCCAATGGGCCATTGTCACCGGGAGGTTGGTCAAGCTAAGGGCTCCTCCTCGGGTTGTGTCTGGCTTGTGTGTGCTGTGTGAAAGGGCTAGAAAATGCCTTAGTGAAGATAAGTCCCAGCAAGCTTCTTTGGTGAGGGGTGGCTCTGGCATCTTTCCCTGACACGTTGTGATCCCGGTGGAGAGAGGAGGGCAAGGCGAATGAAGAAGACACGAGAGATGGCTGGCTAATCCCACAGGTTTACTGGTGGGTGGATAGATCGATGGTGGTCATAGGCTTCCGGGAACACTTTTGGTATTCTCTCAGGGTCACCTGGAGGCAAGTGTAGAGAGGGAACACGGGAGAACATCTGTGGCGTGTCTCGCTTGTTTCCCCTCCTTGGTCAATTTACTTCATGGCGGGTCCCTGTGCCAGGGAATGGTTGCCTTCGTGGCACAGTATGGTGTCTTCTCATGGGGGCTGATTTGGAGGCCGTGGGGTGTTTTGTCCCTGTCTGTCCACGTTCTCCCTGTGTTGAAGATGTGAAGGTGTTCCTCAGTACAGCCCTGCATCGGTACTACACCCAGCCCACCTAGCAGTCCCTGAGGATTGCAGACCTTCCCGGAGGTCTTTGGGCAAAACCACGCGGAAAGGGAGTCGGCTGCCAAGGAAAGGCTACAGGTTTCCGGGCCCGAGAGGATGTGTGGTGCGGGGATCTTTTCTCCTGCCACCCGCTGGTGCTTTGAGACTGTGGTGTACGGCGTGCCTGGCCACAGTCCAGAGAAGTCATACCGGTTCAGGTGTCTAGGCTGTTGGCCGGGTTCTCTTGTTGCGCGGCTGTAGGTAACACGTTGCTTCTAGAGGACCTGGGCCTCACGGTTTCACCGAGGTCACGTCACTGACGGACCCAGAGTGTGAAAGTGCCAGGCAGCACTGCAAGAGACCCAATTGCTGCAACAGTTTGCCCCGCCACGTTGGGCATCGTAATGGTTCCCATGCCATTACCTTTGTGTGTACGACAAGGGTAGGTCGTCTGTCCTAACAGCAGGCCAGGAAGTATGCCTGCTGGTGAGTCTGCCTTGATTAGTCCAGGTGTTCCTCACGTGCCCTTGTCGTGGGTCCCTATGAGCCGCTTTTGGTGGAGGCCGTCATATTCGGCCGTGTGCCCTTCCCTTGTGGAAGATCTCTTGATCTTCCGGGCGCGTCCACTGTGTGGAGCCATGTGTGCTTAGAGTTGGTGTGTTCCCCAAAGGTCACTGGCTCTTAGTCTGAGGAGGCACAGTTGCCCTGAGCGTGTCTCAGGGTTTCCGGAAGACATGCTTTAGCTGTGATGGAGGGGAGAGTGCTCAGGAGAGGAATTACAGGGCCCGAGGCCAGGGTGTTGTTGGACAGCGGGGCTCTTTGTCCTGATGGCGGCACGCTGTGAAGGCGTCTACGCCACATTGCTTTCACATTTACGTGCGGACACCCAGGCACGATGGGCAGCAAATGAAATGTTGAGGGGATATAGAGCACGCATCACTAGATGGTATCGCCCTTTCCCTCGGTGCGCCCGTGCACCATCCTCAAGCACGCGTGTGTTCTCTCAGCCCGAGCCAGGTGGACTGCCAGGGACGGAATCCCAGCAGCAGAGCAGCCTGGGGCCATCCGTATAATCCATAATACCTGGTGAAGGGAGGAGGAGGAGTCTCGCAGGGGTGTTGGCGCACATTCCATGAGGATCCTGGTTTAAACCTTGTTGCGGTAAGTGGCACTTCTTTGCTAAAACCTAGAGGTTTGGCCACGGGAACTGAAAACCGGTGCTACAGCCTCATCTTCTGTCTTTTTCCTGGGGAACATGAGCTTCGATGACCTGAGAACTGGCTGCATTTCCTGCCCCGTGGCTCAGATCTGGCCGCTTCTGTATGCTGACATGATTCAGCTCACTGGCCGTCCCTTGGTGGAATCTGCAACTTTGCATGTCCGGCGTTTGAGCATGTGCTTGGATCGATGATGACCCCCACAAATGCATTCCTTGGAAATCTGAACAAAATGAGTGAGAAAACCCTACCGTCTCCTCATCGGAACTGAGGTCCAGCACGTGGCTCCTAAAAGGAAAGTAGGGAGAGGTTGAGGTTGCGTTTGCTGCCGTGTGTGTGTACAGCCACGTTGTTCAAGTGGAGGGTTGTGGCCGTCTCATGGGGAGAAGAGCCATTGGGAAAGGAGCCTGGGATGCCAATCCAGGTGGGAAGGCTAGGGACAGCGTGCCGTCTCTGGGTTCCTTGGTCGAGCCAGGAATTCTGTCCCCTGCCACGGACGAGCATGCGGCTAGGAAAGGAAGCGTGAACCATTGGTGGTCCTATCGACTGCATTTGAGTTCTACAGGCCGCCGCCACCGGCTACATGTTGCCTTGTGCCCTCACAGAAAGAGAAGTCTATGCTCAGGGTCAGAGCAGGATTCCTGGCCTAGGGCTGGCTCTTTGTCATGTTCTGCTTGGGAGACCAGATGCAGTTTAGGTTTCTCATGATGAGGGGAGAAATCCAATGGGCCATTGTCCCCGGGCGGTTGGCCAAGCTGATGGCTCCTCCTCGGGTTGTTTCCGGCTTGTGTGTGCTGTGTGAACAGGCTAGAAAATGCCTTAGTCAAGATAAGTCACAGCAAGCTTCTTTGGTGAGGGGTGGCTCTGGCATCTTTCCATGACACGTTGGGATCCCGGTGGAGAGGGAAGGGCAAGGCTACCGATAAAGACACATGAAATGGCTGGCTAAGCCCACATGTTTACTTGTGGGTGGACAGATTGACAGAGGCCATAGGCTTCCAGGAACACTTTTGATATCCCCTCAGGAGCATTTGGAGGCACGTGTAGAGAGGGAACACGGGAGAACTTCTGTGGACTGTCCCGCCTTTTTCCCCTCCTTGGTCGATTTACTTCATGGCGGGTCCCTATGCTAGTGAATGGTTGCCTTTGTGGCACAGTATGGTGTCTTCTCATGGGGGCTGATTTGGAGGTCGTGGGGTGTTTTGTCCCTGTCTGTCCACGTTCCCCCTGTGTTGAAGGTGTGAGGGTGTTCCTGAGTCCAGCCCAACATCTTTACTAAACCTGGCCCACATAGCGTTCCCTGAGGTTTGCAGCTCTTCCCGGAGGTCACTGGGCACAACCATGCGGAAAAAAGGGAATCGGCTGCCAAGGAAAGGCTATAGATTTAAAGGCGGGTGAGGGTGTGTGGTGCGGGGGTCATTTTTACTGCCACGCGCTGGTGCATCCAGACTGTGGTATCCGGTGTGCCTGGCCACAGGCCAGACGAGTCATAGCGGTTCAAGTGTCTAGGCTGTTGGCTGGGTTCTCTTAATTGCATGGCTGTGGGTCACACATTGCTTCTAGAAGACCTGGGCCTCACTGTTTCTCCGAGGTCACGTCACTGACGGGCCCGGAGTGTGAATGTGCCAGGTACCACTGCAGTTGACCCCATTGGTGCAATGGTGTTCTCCGCCACAATGGGCATTGGAATGGCTCCCATGCCATTTGGTTGCAAGGGTTTCCCCACCACGTTGGGCTTCAGAATGATTTCCATGTCATTACCTCTGTGTGTGAACCAAGGGTAGGTCACCTGTCTTGGCAGCAGCTCAGGAAGTGTGCCTACTGGTGAGTCTCCCTTGATCAGTCCAGGTGTTCCTCACGTGCCCTTTGTCACGGTTCCCTTCGAGCTGCTTTTGATGAAGGCCGTCATATTCGGCCAAGGCCCCTTCCCTTGTGGAAGATCTCTTCCCCGTAAGAGCGTGGCACTTGTGTGGAAGAATATGTGCCAAGGGCGGGCGTGTTCCCCTAGATGGCACCGGCTCTTAGTCTGAGGGGCCACAGTTGCCCAGAGGGTGTCTCAGGGGTTTAGGAAGACATCCTTCTGCTGTGGTGGATGGGAGAGCACTCAGGAGTGGAATTGCAGTGCCCGAGACCAGGGGGATTTTGGACAGCGGTGCTCTATGTCCTGATGGCCGCACCCTCTGAAGGCGTCAGCTCTATGTTGCTTTCACGTTTCCCTGCGGACCCACAGGCAAGATCTGCAGCAAATTAAATGTCGAGGGGAGACAGAGCACGCATCACTGAGTGATATCGCCCTTTCGCTCGGTGCACCCGTGCACCCTCCTAAAGAACGCATGTGTTCTCTCACCCCGAGCCAGGTGGAATGCCAAGAAAGGAATTCCAGCAGCAGATCAACCTGGGACCATCTGTATAATCCCTGACACCCGGTGAAGTGAGGAGGAGGAGTCTCACAGGGGTGTTGGCCCGCATTCCATGAGGATCCTGGTTTAACCCTTGTTGCGGTAAGTAGCACCTCTTTCCTAAAACCTAGAGGTTTGACCAAGGGAACATGTGCAACGGGGCTACACCCTCACCTTCTGGCCTTTTCCATGGGAACCCGAGCTTCGATGCCCTGAGAACTGGCTGCATTTCCTTCCCCAATGGCTTTGCTTTGTTCACTTCCGTATGCTGACGTGATTCAGCTCGCTGTCCGTACCGTGGTGGAATCTGCAAGTTTGCATGTCCAGCGTTTGAGCATGTGCTTGGCTCGACGATGACTTCCACAAATGCATTCCTTGGAAATCTGAACAAAATGAGTGAGAAATCCCTGCCGTCTCCTCCTTGGAACTGAGGTCCAACACGTGGCTCCCAAAAGGAAAGTAGGGAGAGGTTCGCGTTGCATTTGCTCCCGTGGGTGTCCACAGCCACGCTGTTTAAGTTGAGGCTTGTGGCCGTCTGATGGGGAGAAGAGGCATTGGGAAAGGAGCCTGGGATGCCAATCCAGGAGGGAAGGCTAGGGAGAGCGTGCCGTCTGTGGGTTCCTTGGTCTAGCCGGGACTGCTGTCCCCTGCCACGGTTCAGCATTCGGGTAGGAGAGGAAGCGTGAGCCCTTGGTGGTCCGGTCGCCTGCCCTTGAGTTCTACAGGCCTCCGCCACCGGCTACTCGTTGCCTTGTGCCCGCAAAGAAACGGAAGTCTGTAGGCTCAGGGTCAGAGCAGGATTCCTGGCCTAGGGCAGGCTTCTTTGCCATGTTCTGCTTGGGAGACCAGATGCAGTTTAGGTTTCTCCTGATAAGGGGAGAAATCCAATGGGCCATTGTCACCGGGAGGTTGGCCAAGCTAAGGGCTCCTCCTCGGGTTGTGTCTGGCTTGTGTGTGCTGTGTGAAAGGGCTAGAAAATGCCTTAGTGAAGATAAGTCCCAGCAAGCTTCTTTGGTGAGGGGTGGCTCTGGCATCTTTCCCTGACACGTTGGGATCCCGGTGGAGAGAGGAGGGCAAGGCGAATGAAGAAGACACGAGAGATGGCTGGCTAATCCCACAGGTTTACTGGTGGGTGGATAGATCGATGGTGGTCATAGGCTTCCGGGAACACTTTTGGTATTCCCTCAGGGTCACCTGGAGGCAAGTGTAGAGAGGGAACACGGGAGCACATCTGTGGCGTGTCTCGCTTGTTTCCCCTCCTTGGTCAATTTACTTCATGGCGGGTCCCTGTGCCAGGGAATGGTTGCCTTCGTGGCACAGTATGGTGTCTTCTCATGGGGGCTGATTTGGAGGCCGTGGGGTGTTTTGTCCCTGTCTGTCCACGTTCTCCCTGTGTTGAAGATGTGAAGGTGTTCCTCAGTACAGCCCTGCATCGGTACTACACCCAGCCCACCTAGCAGTCCCTGAGGATTGCAGACCTTCCCGGAGGTCTTTGGGCAAAACCACGCGGAAAGGGAGTCGGCTGCCAAGGAAAGGCTACAGGTTTCCGGGCCCGAGAGGATGTGTGGTGCGGGGATCTTTTCTCCTGCCACCCGCTGGTGCTTTGAGACTGTGGTGTACGGCGTGCCTGGCCACAGTCCAGAGAAGTCATACCGGTTCAGGTGTCTAGGCTGTTGGCCGGGTTCTCTTGTTGCGCGGCTGTAGGTAACACGTTGCTTCTAGAGGACCTGGGCCTCACGGTTTCACCGAGGTCACGTCACTGACGGACCCAGAGTGTGAAAGTGCCAGGCAGCACTGCAAGAGACCCAATTGCTGCAACAGTTTGCCCCGCCACGTTGGGCATCGTAATGGTTCCCATGCCATTACCTTTGTGTGTACGACAAGGGTAGGTCGTCTGTCCTAACAGCAGGCCAGGAAGTATGCCTGCTGGTGAGTCTGCCTTGATTAGTCCAGGTGTTCCTCACGTGCCCTTGTCGTGGGTCCCTATGAGCCGCTTTTGGTGGAGGCCGTCATATTCGGCCGTGTGCCCTTCCCTTGTGGAAGATCTCTTGATCTTCCGGGCGCGTCCACTGTGTGGAGCCATGTGTGCTTAGAGTTGGTGTGTTCCCCAAAGGTCACTGGCTCTTAGTCTGAGGAGGCACAGTTGCCCTGAGCGTGTCTCAGGGTTTCCGGAAGACATGCTTTAGCTGTGATGGAGGGGAGAGTGCTCAGGAGAGGAATTGCAGGGCCCGAGGCCAGGGTGTTGTTGGACAGCGGGGCTCTTTGTCCTGATGGCGGCACGCTGTGAAGGCGTCTACGCCACATTGCTTTCACATTTACGTGCGGACACCCAGGCACGATGGGCAGCAAATGAAATGTTGAGGGGATATAGAGCACGCATCACTAGATGGTATCGCCCTTTCCCTCGGTGCGCCCGTGCACCATCCTCAAGCACGCGTGTGTTCTCTCAGCCCGAGCCAGGTGGACTGCCAGGGACGGAATCCCAGCAGCAGAGCAGCCTGGGGCCATCCGTATAATCCATAATACCTGGTGAAGGGAGGAGGAGTCGTCTCGCAGGGGTGTTGGCGCACATTCCATGAGGATCCTGGTTTAAACCTTGTTGCGGTAAGTGGCACTTCTTTGCTAAAACCTAGAGGTTTGGCCACGGGAACTGAAAACCGGTGCTACAGCCTCATCTTCTGTCTTTTTCCTGGGGAACATGAGCTTCGATGACCTGAGAACTGGCTGCATTTCCTGCCCCGTGGCTCAGATCTGGCCGCTTCTGTATGCTGACATGATTCAGCTCACTGGCCGTCCCTTGGTGGAATCTGCAACTTTGCATGTCCGGCGTTTGAGCATGTGCTTGGATCGATGATGACCCCCACAAATGCATTCCTTGGAAATCTGAACAAAATGAGTGAGAAAACCCTACCGTCTCCTCATCGGAACTGAGGTCCAGCACGTGGCTCCCAAAAGGAAAGTAGGGAGAGGTTGAGGTTGCGTTTGCTGCCGTGTGTGTGTACAGCCACGTTGTTCAAGTGGAGGGTTGTGGCCGTCTCATGGGGAGAAGAGCCATTGGGAAAGGAGCCTGGGATGCCAATCCAGGTGGGAAGGCTAGGGACAGCGTGCCGTCTCTGGGTTCCTTGGTCGAGCCAGGACTTCTGTCCCCTGCCACGGACGAGCATGCGGCTAGGAAAGGAAGCGTGAACCATTGGTGGTCCTATCGACTGCATTTGAGTTCTACAGGCCGCCGCCACCGGCTACTCGTTGCCTTGTGCCCTCACGGAAAGAGAAGTCTATGCTCAGGGTCAGAGCAGGATTCCTGGCCTAGGGCTGGCTCTTTGTCATGTTCTGCTTGGGAGACCAGATGCAGTTTAGGTTTCTCATGATGAGGGGAGAAATCCAATGGGCCATTGTCCCCGGGCGGTTGGCCAAGCTGATGGCTCCTCCTCGGGTTGTTTCCGGCTTGTGTGTGCTGTGTGAACAGGCTAGAAAATGCCTTAGTCAAGATAAGTCACAGCAAGCTTCTTTGGTGAGGGGTGGCTCTGGCATCTTTCCATGACACGTTGGGATCCCGGTGGAGAGGGAAGGGCAAGGCTACCGATAAAGACACATGAAATGGCTGGCTAAGCCCACATGTTTACTTGTGGGTGGACAGATTGACAGAGGCCATAGGCTTCCAGGAACACTTTTGATATCCCCTCAGGAGCATTTGGAGGCACGTGTAGAGAGGGAACACGGGAGAACTTCTGTGGACTGTCCCGCCTTTTTCCCCTCCTTGGTCGATTTACTTCATGGCGGGTCCCTATGCTAGTGAATGGTTGCCTTTGTGGCACAGTATGGTGTCTTCTCATGGGGGCTGATTTGGAGGTCGTGGGGTGTTTTGTCCCTGTCTGTCCACGTTCCCCCTGTGTTGAAGGTGTGAGGGTGTTCCTGAGTCCAGCCCAACATCTTTACTAAACCTGGCCCACATAGCGTTCCCTGAGGTTTGCAGCTCTTCCCGGAGGTCACTGGGCACAACCATGCGGAAAAAAGGGAGTCAGCTGCCAAGGAAAGGCTATAGATTTAAAGGCGGGTGAGGGTGTGTGGTGCGGGGGTCATTTTTACTGCCACGCGCTGGTGCATCCAGACTGTGGTATCCGGTGTGCCTGGCCACAGGCCAGACGAGTCATAGCGGTTCAAGTGTCTAGGCTGTTGGCTGGGTTCTCTTAATTGCATGGCTGTGGGTCACACATTGCTTCTAGAAGACCTGGGCCTCACTGTTTCTCCGAGGTCACGTCACTGACGGGCCCGGAGTGTGAATGTGCCAGGTACCACTGCAGTTGACCCCATTGGTGCAATGGTGTTCTCCGCCACAATGGGCATTGGAATGGCTCCCATGCCATTTGGTTGCAAGGGTTTCCCCACCACGTTGGGCTTCAGAATGTTTCCCATGTCATTACCTCTGTGTGTGAACCAAGGGTAGGTCACCTGTCTTGGCAGCAGCTCAGGAAGTGTGCCTACTGGTGAGTCTCCCTTGATCAGTCCAGGTGTTCCTCACGTGCCCTTTGTCACGGTTCCCTTCGAGCTGCTTTTGATGAAGGCCGTCATATTCGGCCAAGGCCCCTTCCCTTGTGGAAGATCTCTTCCCCGTAAGAGCGTGGCACTTGTGTGGAAGAATATGTGCCAAGGGCGGGCGTGTTCCCCTAGATGGCACCGGCTCTTAGTCTGAGGGGCCACAGTTGCCCAGAGGGTGTCTCAGGGGTTTAGGAAGACATCCTTCTGCTGTGGTGGATGGGAGAGCACTCAGGAGTGGAATTGCAGTGCCCGAGACCAGGGGGATTTTGGACAGCGGTGCTCTATGTCCTGATGGCCGCACCCTCTGAAGGCGTCAGCTCTATGTTGCTTTCACGTTTCCCTGCGGACCCACAGGCAAGATCTGCAGCAAATTAAATGTCGAGGGGAGACAGAGCACGCATCACTGAGGGATATCGCCCTTTCGCTCGGTGCACCCGTGCACCCTCCTAAAGAACGCATGTGTTCTCTCACCCCGAGCCAGGTGGAATGCCAAGAAAGGAATTCCAGCAGCAGATCAACCTGGGACCATCTGTATAATCCCTGACACCCGGTGAAGTGAGGAGGAGGAGTCTCACAGGGGTGTTGGCCCGCATTCCATGAGGATCCTGGTTTAACCCTTGTTGCGGTAAGTGGCACTTCTTTGCTAAAACCTAGAGGTTTGGCCACGGGAACTGAAAACCGGTGCTACAGCCTCATCTTCTGTCTTTTTCCTGGGGAACATGAGCTTCGATGACCTGAGAACTGGCTGCATTTCCTGCCCCGTGGCTCAGATCTGGCCGCTTCTGTATGCTGACATGATTCAGCTCACTGGCCGTCCCTTGGTGGAATCTGCAACTTTGCATGTCCGGCGTTTGAGCATGTGCTTGGATCGATGATGACCCCCACAAATGCATTCCTTGGAAATCTGAACAAAATGAGTGAGAAAACCCTACCGTCTCCTCATCGGAACTGAGGTCCAGCACGTGGCTCCCAAAAGGAAAGTAGGGAGAGATTGAGGTTGCGTTTGCTGCCGTGTGTGTGTACAGCCACGTTGTTCAAGTGGAGGGTTGTGGCCGTCTCATGGGGAGAAGAGCCATTGGGAAAGGAGCCTGGGATGCCAATCCAGGTGGGAAGGCTAGGGACAGCGTGCCGTCTCTGGGTTCCTTGGTCGAGCCAGGACTTCTGTCCCCTGCCACGGACGAGCATGCGGCTAGGAAAGGAAGCGTGAACCATTGGTGGTCCTATCGACTGCATTTGAGTTCTACAGGCCGCCGCCACCGGCTACTCGTTGCCTTGTGCCCTCACGGAAAGAGAAGTCTATGCTCAGGGTCAGAGCAGGATTCCTGGCCTAGGGCTGGCTCTTTGTCATGTTCTCCTTGGGAGACCAGATGCAGTTTAGGTTTCTCCTGATAAGGGGAGAAATCCAATGGGCCATTGTCACCGGGAGGTTGGCCAAGCTAAGGGCTCCTCCTCGGGTTGTGTCTGGCTTGTGTGTGCTGTGTGAAAGGGCTAGAAAATGCCTTAGTGAAGATAAGTCCCAGCAAGCTTCTTTGGTGAGGGGTGGCTCTGGCATCTTTCCCTGACACGTTGGGATCCCGGTGGAGAGAGGAGGGCAAGGCGAATGAAGAAGACACGAGAGATGGCTGGCTAATCCCACAGGTTTACTGGTGGGTGGATAGATCGATGGTGGTCATAGGCTTCCGGGAACACTTTTGGTATTCCCTCAGGGTCACCTGGAGGCAAGTGTAGAGAGGGAACACGGGAGCCCATCTGTGGCGTGTCTCGCTTGTTTCCCCTCCTTGGTCAATTTACTTCATGGCGGGTCCCTGTGCCAGGGAATGGTTGCCTTCGTGGCACAGTATGGTGTCTTCTCATGGGGGCTGATTTGGAGGCCGTGGGGTGTTTTGTCCCTGTCTGTCCACGTTCTCCCTGTGTTGAAGATGTGAAGGTGTTCCTCAGTACAGCCCTGCATCGGTACTACACCCAGCCCACCTAGCAGTCCCTGAGGATTGCAGACCTTCCCGGAGGTCTTTGGGCAAAACCACGCGGAAAGGGAGTCGGCTGCCAAGGAAAGGCTACAGGTTTCCGGGCCCGAGAGGATGTGTGGTGCGGGGATCTTTTCTCCTGCCACCCGCTGGTGCTTTGAGACTGTGGTGTACGGCGTGCCTGGCCACAGTCCAGAGAAGTCATACCGGTTCAGGTGTCTAGGCTGTTGGCCGGGTTCTCTTGTTGCGCGGCTGTAGGTAACACGTTGCTTCTAGAGGACCTGGGCCTCACGGTTTCACCGAGGTCACGTCACTGACGGACCCAGAGTGTGAAAGTGCCAGGCAGCACTGCAAGAGACCCAATTGCTGCAACAGTTTGCCCCGCCACGTTGGGCATCGTAATGGTTCCCATGCCATTACCTTTGTGTGTACGACAAGGGTAGGTCGTCTGTCCTAACAGCAGGCCAGGAAGTATGCCTGCTGGTGAGTCTGCCTTGATTAGTCCAGGTGTTCCTCACGTGCCCTTGTCGTGGGTCCCTATGAGCCGCTTTTGGTGGAGGCCGTCATATTCGGCCGTGTGCCCTTCCCTTGTGGAAGATCTCTTGATCTTCCGGGCGCGTCCACTGTGTGGAGCCATGTGTGCTTAGAGTTGGTGTGTTCCCCAAAGGTCACTGGCTCTTAGTCTGAGGAGGCACAGTTGCCCTGAGCGTGTCTCAGGGTTTCCGGAAGACATGCTTTAGCTGTGATGGAGGGGAGAGTGCTCAGGAGAGGAATTGCAGGGCCCGAGGCCAGGGTGTTGTTGGACAGCGGGGCTCTTTGTCCTGATGGCGGCACGCTGTGAAGGCGTCTACGCCACATTGCTTTCACATTTACGTGCGGACACCCAGGCACGATGGGCAGCAAATGAAATGTTGAGGGGATGTAGAGCACGCATCACTAGATGGTATCGCCCTTTCCCTCGGTGCGCCCGTGCACCATCCTCAAGCACGCGTGTGTTCTCTCAGCCCGAGCCAGGTGGACTGCCAGGGACGGAATCCCAGCAGCAGAGCAGCCTGGGGCCATCCGTATAATCCATAATACCTGGTGAAGGGAGGAGGAGGAGTCTCGCAGGGGTGTTGGCGCACATTCCCTGAGGATCCTGGTTTAAACCTTGTTGCGGTAAGTGGCACTTCTTTGCTAAAACCTAGAGGTTTGGCCACGGGAACTGAAAACCGGTGCTACAGCCTCATCTTCTGTCTTTTTCCTGGGGAACATGAGCTTCGATGACCTGAGAACTGGCTGCATTTCCTGCCCCGTGGCTCAGATCTGGCCGCTTCTGTATGCTGACATGATTCAGCTCACTGGCCGTCCCTTGGTGGAATCTGCAACTTTGCATGTCCGGCGTTTGAGCATGTGCTTGGATCGATGATGACCCCCACAAATGCATTCCTTGGAAATCTGAACAAAATGAGTGAGAAAACCCTACCGTCTCCTCATCGGAACTGAGGTCCAGCACGTGGCTCCCAAAAGGAAAGTAGGGAGAGGTTGAGGTTGCGTTTGCTGCCGTGTGTGTGTACAGCCACGTTGTTCAAGTGGAGGGTTGTGGCCGTCTCATGGGGAGAAGAGCCATTGGGAAAGGAGCCTGGGATGCCAATCCAGGTGGGAAGGCTAGGGACAGCGTGCCGTCTCTGGGTTCCTTGGTCGAGCCAGGACTTCTGTCCCCTGCCACGGACGAGCATGCGGCTAGGAAAGGAAGCGTGAACCATTGGTGGTCCTATCGACTGCATTTGAGTTCTACAGGCCGCCGCCACCGGCTACTCGTTGCCTTGTGCCCTCACGGAAAGAGAAGTCTATGCTCAGGGTCAGAGCAGGATTCCTGGCCTAGGGCTGGCTCTTTGTCATGTTCTGCTTGGGAGACCAGATGCAGTTTAGGTTTCTCCTGATAAGGGGAGAAATCCAATGGGCCATTGTCACCGGGAGGTTGGCCAAGCTAAGGGCTCCTCCTCGGGTTGTGTCTGGCTTGTGTGTGCTGTGTGAAAGGACTAGAAAATGCCTTAGTGAAGATAAGTCACAGCAAGCTTCTTTGGTGAGGGGTGGCTCTGGCATCTTTCCCTGACACGTTGGGATCCCAGTGGAGAGAGGAGGGCAAGGCGAATGAAGCAGACACGAGAGATGGCTGGCTAATCCCACAGGTTTACTGGTGGGTGGATAGATCGATGGTGGTCATAGGCTTCCGGGAACACTTTTGGTATTCCCTCAGGGACATCTGGAGGCAAGTGTAGAGAGGGAACACGGGAGCCCATCTGTGGCATGTCTCGCTTGTTTCCCCTCCTTGGTCAATTTACTTCATGGCGGGTCCCTGTGCCAGGGAATGGTTGCCTTCGTGGCACAGTATGGTGTCTTCTCATGGGGGCTGATTTGGAGGCCGTGGGGTGTTTTGTCCCTGTCTGTCCACGTTCTCCCTGTGTTGAAGATGTGAAGGTGTTCCTCAGTACAGCCCTGCATCGGTACTACACCCAGCCCACCTAGCAGTCCCTGAGGATTGCAGACCTTCCCGGAGGTCTTTGGGCAAAACCACGCGGAAAGGGAGTCGGCTGCCAAGGAAAGGCTACAGGTTTCCGGGCCCGAGAGGATGTGTGGTGCGGGGATCTTTTCTCCTGCCACCCGCTGGTGCTTTGAGACTGTGGTATACGGCGTGCCTGGCCACAGTCCAGAGAAGTCATACCGGTTCAGGTGTCTAGGCTGTTGGCCGGGTTCTCTTGTTGCGTGGCTGTAGGTAACACGTTGCTTCTAGAGGACCTGGCCCTCACGGTTTCACCCAGGTCACGTCACTGACGGACCCAGAGTGCGAAACTGGCAGGCAGCACTACAAGAGACCCAATTGCTGCAACAGTTTGCCCCGCCACGTTGGGCATCGTAATGGTTCCCATGCCATTACCTTTGTGTGTACGACAAGGGTAGGTCGTCTGTCCTAACAGCAGGCCAGGAAGTATGCCTGCTGGTGAGTCTGCCTTGATTAGTCCAGGTGTTCCTCACGTGCCCTTTGTCGTGGGTCCCTATGAGCCGCTTTTGATGGAGGCCGTCATATTCGGCCGTGTGCCCTTCCCTTGTGGAAGATCTCTTGATCTTCCGGGCGCGTCCACTGTGTGGAGCCATGTGTGCTTAGAGTTGGTGTGTTCCCCAAAGGTCACTGGCTCTTAGTCTGAGGAGGCACAGTTGCCCTGAGCGTGTCTCAGGGTTTCCGGAAGACATCCTTTAGCTGTGATGGAGGGGAGAGTGCTCAGGAGAGGAATTGCAGGGCCCGAGGCCAGGGTGTTGTTGGACAGCGGGGCTCTTTGTCCTGATGGCGGCACGCTGTGAAGGCGTCTACGCCACATTGCTTTCACATTTACGTGCGGACACCCAGGCACGATGGGCAGCAAATGAAATGTTGAGGGGATATAGAGCACGCATCACTAGATGGTATCGCCCTTTCCCTCGGTGCGCCCGTGCACCATCCTCAAGCACGCGTGTGTTCTCTCAGCCCGAGCCAGGTGGACTGCCAGGGACGGAATCCCAGCAGCAGAGCAGCCTGGGGCCATCCGTATAATCCATAATACCTGGTGAAGGGAGGAGGAGGAGTCTCGCAGGGGTGTTGGCGCACATTCCATGAGGATCCTGGTTTAAACCTTGTTGCGGTAAGTGGCACTTCTTTGCTAAAACCTAGAGGTTTGGCCACGGGAACTGAAAACCAGTGCTACAGCCTCATCTTCTGTCTTTTTCCTGGGGAACGTGAGCTTCGATGACCTGAGAACTGGCTGCATTTCCTGCCCCGTGGCTCAGATCTGGCCGCTTCTGTATGCTGACATGATTCAGCTCACTGGCCGTCCCTTGGTGGAATCTGCAGCTTTGCATGTCCGGCGTTTGAGCATGTGCTTGGATCGATGATGACCCCCACAAATGCATTCCTTGGAAATCTGAACAAAATGAGTGAGAAAACCCTACCGTCTCCTCATCGGAACTGAGGTCCAGCACGTGGCTCCCAAAAGGAAAGTAGGGAGAGGTTTGCGTTGCATTTGCTCCCGTGTGTGTGTACAGCCACGTTGTTCAAGTGGAGGGTTGTGGCCGTCTCATGGGGAGAAGAGCCATTGGGAAAGGAGCCTGGGATGCCAATCCAGGTGGGAAGGCTAGGGACAGCGTGCCGTCTCTGGGTTCCTTGGTCGAGCCAGGACTTCTGTCCCCTGCCACGGACGAGCATGCGGCTAGGAAAGGAAGCGTGAACCATTGGTGGTCCTATCGACTGCATTTGAGTTCTACAGGCCGCCGCCACCGGCTACTCGTTGCCTTGTGCCCTCACGGAAAGAGAAGTCTATGCTCAGGGTCAGAGCAGGATTCCTGGCCTAGGGCTGGCTCTTTGTCATGTTCTGCTTGGGAGACCAGATGCAGTTTAGGTTTCTCATGATGAGGGGAGAAATCCAATGGGCCATTGTCCCCGGGCGGTTGGCCAAGCTGATGGCTCCTCCTCGGGTTGTTTCCGGCTTGTGTGTGCTGTGTGAACAGGCTAGAAAATGCCTTAGTCAAGATAAGTCACAGCAAGCTTCTTTGGTGAGGGGTGACTCTGGCATCTTTCCATGACACGTTGGGATCCCGGTGGAGAGGGAAGGGCAAGGCTACCTATAAAGACACATGAAATGGCTGGCTAAGCCCACATGTTTACTTGTGGGTGGACAGATTGACAGAGGCCATAGGCTTCCAGGAACACTTTTGATATCTCCTCAGGAGCATTTGGAGGCACGTGTAGAGAGGGAACACGGGAGAACTTCTGTGGACTGTCCCACCTTTTTCCCCTCCTTGGTCGATTTACTTCATGGCGGGTCCCTATGCTAGTGAATGGTTGCCTTTGTGGCACAGTATGGTGTCTTCTCATGGGGGCTGATTTGGAGGTCGTGGGGTGTTTTGTCCCTGTCTGTCCACGTTCCCCCTGTGTTGAAGGTGTGAGGGTGTTCCTGAGTCCAGCCCAACATCTTTACTAAACCTGGCCCACATAGCGTTCCCTGAGGTTTGCAGCTCTTCCCGGAGGTCACTGGGCACAACCATGCGGAAAAAAGGGAGTCGGCTGCCAAGGAAAGGCTATAGATTTAAAGGCGGGTGAGGGTGTGTGGTGCGGGGATCATTTTTACTGCCACGCGCTGGTGCATCCAGACTGTGGTATCCGGTGTGCCTGGCCACAGGCCAGACGAGTCATAGCGGTTCAAGTGTCTAGGCTGTTGGCTGGGTTCTCTTAATTGCATGGCTGTGGGTCACACATTGCTTCTAGAAGACCTGGCCCTCACTGTTTCTCCGAGGTCACGTCACTGACGGGCCCGGAGTGTGAATGTGCCAGGTACCACTGCAGTTGATCCCATTGGTGCAATGGTGTTCTCTGCCACAATGGGCATTGGAATGGCTCCCATGCCATTTGGTTGCAAGGGTTTCCCCACCACGTTGGGCTTCAGAATGTTTCCCATGTCATTACCTCTGTGTGTGAACCAAGGGTAGGTCATCTGTCTTGGCAGCAGCTCAGGAAGTGTGCCTACTGGTGAGTCTCGCTTGATCAGTCCAGGTGTTCCTCACGTGCCCTTTGTCACGGTTCCCTTCGAGCTGCTTTTGATGAAGGCCGTCATATTCGGCCAAGGCCCCTTCCCTTGTGGAAGATCTCTTCCCCGTAAGAGCGTGGCACTTGTGTGGAAGAATATGTGCCAAGGGCGGGAGTGTTCCCCTAGATGGCACCGGCTCTTAGTCTGAGGGGCCACAGTTGCCCAGAGGGTGTCTCAGGGGTTTAGGAAGACATCCTTCTGCTGTGGTGGATGGGAGAGCACTCAGGAGTGGAATTGCAGTGCCCGAGACCAGGGGGATTTTGGACAGCGGTGCTCTATGTCCTGATGGCCGCACCCTCTGAAGGCGTCAGCTCTATGTTGCTTTCACGTTTCCCTGCGGACCCACAAGCAAGATCTGCAGCAAATTAAATGTCGAGGGGAGACAGAGCACGCATCACTGAGGGATATCGCCCTTTCGCTCGGTGCACCCGTGCACCCTCCTAAAGAACGCATGTGTTCTCTCACCCCCAGCCAGGTGGGATGCCAGGAAAGGAATTCCAGCAGCAGATCAACCTGGGACCATCTGTATAATCCCTGACACCCGGTGAAGTGAGGAGGAGGAGTCTCACAGGGGTGTTGGCCCGCATTCCATGAGGATCCTGGTTTAACCCTTGTTGCGGTAAGTAGCACCTCTTTCCTAAAACCTAGAGGTTTGACCAAGGGAACATGTGCAACGGGGCTACACCCTCACCTTCTGGCCTTTTCCATGGGAACCCGAGCTTCGATGCCCTGAGAACTGGCTGCATTTCCTTCCCCAATGGCTTTGCTTTGTTCACTTCCGTATGCTGACGTGATTCAGCTCGCTGTCCGTACCGTGGTGGAATCTGCAAGTTTGCATGTCCAGCGTTTGAGCATGTGCTTGGCTCGACGATGACTTCCACAAATGCATTCCTTGGAAATCTGAACAAAATGAGTGAGAAATCCCTGCCGTCTCCTCCTTGGAACTGAGGTCCAACACGTGGCTCCCAAAAGGAAAGTAGGGAGAGGTTCGCGTTGCATTTGCTCCCGTGGGTGTCCACAGCCACGCTGTTTAAGTTGAGGCTTGTGGCCGTCTGATGGGGAGAAGAGGCATTGGGAAAGGAGCCTGGGATGCCAATCCAGGAGGGAAGGCTAGGGAGAGCGTGCCGTCTGTGGGTTCCTTGGTCTAGCCGGGACTGCTGTCCCCTGCCACGGTTCAGCATTCGGGTAGGAGAGGAAGCGTGAGCCCTTGGTGGTCCGGTCGCCTGCCCTTGAGTTCTACAGGCCTCCGCCACCGGCTACTCATTGCCTTGTGCCCGCAAAGAAACGGAAGTCTGTAGGCTCAGGGTCAGAGCAGGATTCCTGGCCTAGGGCAGGCTTCTTTGCCATGTTCTGCTTGGGATACCAGATGCAGTTTAGGTTTCTCCTGATAAGGGGAGAAATCCAATGGGCCATTGTCACCGGGAGGTTGGCCAAGCTAAGGGCTCCTCCTCGGGTTGTGTCTGGCTTGTGTGTGCTGTGTGAAAGGACTAGAAAATGCCTTAGTGAAGATAAGTCACAGCAAGCTTCTTTGGTGAGGGGTGGCTCTGGCATCTTTCCCTGACACGTTGGGATCCCAGTGGAGAGAGGAGGGCAAGGCGAATGAAGCAGACACGAGAGATGGCTGGCTAATCCCACAGGTTTACTGGTGGGTGGATAGATCGATGGTGGTCATAGGCTTCCGGGAACACTTTTGGTATTCCCTCAGGGACATTTGGAGGCAAGTGTAGAGAGGGAACACGGGAGCCCATCTGTGGCGTGTCTCGCTTGTTTCCCCTCCTTGGTCAATTTACTTCATGGCGGGTCCCTGTGCCAGGTTATGGTTGCCTTCGTGGCACAGTATGGTGTCTTCTCATGGGGGTTGATTTGGAGGCCGTGGGGTGTTTTGTCCCTGTCTGTCCACGTTCTCCCTGTGTTGAAGATGTGAAGGTGTTCCTCAGTACAGCCCTGCATCGGTACTACACCCAGCCCACCTAGCAGTCCCTGAGGATTGCAGACCTTCCCGGAGGTCTTTGGGCAAAACCACGCGGAAAGGGAGTCGGCTGCCAAGGAAAGGCTACAGGTTTCCGGGCCTGAGAGGATGTGTGGTGCGGGGATCTTTTCTCCTGCCACCCGCTGGTGCTTTGAGACGGTGGTATACGGCATGCCTGGCCACAGTCCAGAGAAGTCATACCGGTTCAGGTGTCTAGGCTGTTGGCCGGGTTCTCTTGTTGCGCGGCTGTAGGTAACACGTTGCTTCTAGAGGACCTGGGCCTCACGGTTTCACCGAGGTCACGTCACTGACGGACCCAGAGTGCGAAACTGGCAGGCAGCACCGCAAGAGAACCAATTGCTGCAACAGTTTGCCCCGCCACGTTGGGCATCGTAATGGTTCCCATGCCATTACCTTTGTGTGTACGACAAGGGTAGGTCGTCTGTCCTAACAGCAGGCCAGGAAGTATGCCTGCTGGTGAGTCTGCCTTGATTAGTCCAGGTGTTCCTCACGTGCCCTTTGTCGTGGGTCCCTATGAGCCGCTTTTGATGGAGGCCGTCATATTCGGCCGTGTGCCCTTCCCTTGTGGAAGATCTCTTGATCTTCCGGGCGCGTCCACTGTGTGGAGCCATATGTGCTTAGAGTTGGTGTGTTCCCCAAAGGTCACTGGCTCTTAGTCTGAGGAGGCACAGTTGCCCTGAGCGTGTCTCAGGGTTTCCGGAAGACATCCTTTAGCTGTGATGGAGGGGAGAGTGCTCAGGAGAGGAATTGCAGGGCCCGAGGCCAGGGTGTTGTTGGACAGCGGGGCTCTTTGTCCTGATGGCGGCACGCTGTGAAGGCGTCTACGCCACATTGCTTTCACATTTACGTGCGGACACCCAGGCACGATGGGCAGCAAATGAAATGTTGAGGGGATATAGAGCACGCATCACTAGATGGTATCGCCCTTTCCCTCGGTGCGCCCGTGCACCATCCTCAAGCACGCGTGTGTTCTCTCAGCCCGAGCCAGGTGGACTGCCAGGGACGGAATCCCAGCAGCAGAGCAGCCTGGGGCCATCCGTATAATCCATAATACCTGGTGAAGGGAGGAGGAGGAGTCTCGCAGGGGTGTTGGCGCACATTCCATGAGGATCCTGGTTTAAACCTTGTTGCGGTAAGTGGCACTTCTTTGCTAAAACCTAGAGGTTTGGCCACGGGAACTGAAAACCAGTGCTACAGCCTCATCTTCTGTCTTTTTCCTGGGGAACGTGAGCTTCGATGACCTGAGAACTGGCTGCATTTCCTGCCCCGTGGCTCAGATCTGGCCGCTTCTGTATGCTGACATGATTCAGCTCACTGGCCGTCCCTTGGTGGAATCTGCAGCTTTGCATGTCCGGCGTTTGAGCATTTGCTTGGATCGATGATGACCCCCACAAATGCATTCCTTGGAAATCTGAACAAAATGAGTGAGAAAACCCTACCGTCTCCTCATCGGAACTGAGGTCCAGCACGTGGCTCCCAACAGGAAAGTAGGGAGAGGTTGACGTTGCGTTTGCTGCCGTGTGTGTGTACAGCCACGTTGTTCAAGTGGAGGGTTGTGGCCGTCTCATGGGGAGAAGAGCCATTGGGAAAGGAGCCTGGGATGCCAATCCAGGTGGGAAGGCTAGGGACAGCGTGCCGTCTCTGGGTTCCTTGGTCGAGCCAGGACTTCTGTCCCCTGCCACGGACGAGCATGCGGCTAGGAAAGGAAGCGTGAACCATTGGTGGTCCTATCGACTGCATTTGAGTTCTACAGGCCGCCGCCACCGGCTACATGTTGCCTTGTGCCCTCACAGAAAGAGAAGTCTATGCTCAGGTCAGAGCAGGATTCCTGGCCTAGGGCTGGCTCTTTGTCATGTTCTGCTTGGGAGACCAGATGCAGTTTAGGTTTCTCATGATGAGGGGAGAAATCCAATGGGCCATTGTCCCCGGGCGGTTGGCCAAGCTGATGGCTCCTCCTCGGGTTGTTTCCGGCTTGTGTGTGCTGTGTGAACAGGCTAGAAAATGCCTTAGTCAAGATAAGTCACAGCAAGCTTCTTTGGTGAGGGGTGGCTCTGGCATGTTTCCATGACACGTTGGGATCCCGGTGGAGAGGGAAGGGCAAGGCTACTGATAAAGACACATGAAATGGCTGGCTAAGCCCACATGTCTACTTGTGGGTGGACAGATTGACAGAGGCCATAGGCTTCCAGGAACACTTTTGATATCCCCTCAGGAGCATTTGGAGGCACGTGTAGAGAGGGAACACGGGAGAACTTCTGTGGACTGTCCCGCCTTTTTCCCCTCCTTGGTCGATTTACTTCATGGCGGGTCCCTATGCTAGTGAATGGTTGCCTTTGTGGCACAGTATGGTGTCTTCTCATGGGGGCTGATTTGGAGGTCGTGGGGTGTTTGTCCCTGTCTATCCACGTTCCCCCTGTGTTGAAGGTGTGAAGGTGTTTCTCAGGTCAGCCCAGCATCATTCCTATACTCAGACCACATAGCATTCCTTTAGGTATTTAGCTCTTCCCGGAGGTTAGTGGGCGCAACCATGTGGAAACAAGGGAGTCGGCTGCCAAGGAAAGTCTACAGTTTTATGGGCAGGAAATGGTGTGTGGTGTCGGGGTCATTTTGTCCAGCCGCCCGCTTGTGCTGCGAGCCTTTTTTCTCCAGTGTAGCTGGCCTCACGCCAGACCAGTTATGCAGGTTCAAGTGTCCAGGCTGTTGGCTGGTTCTCTCATTTCACACCTGTGTGTGACCTATTGCTTCTGGAGGACCTGGGTCTCACATCTTCTCCAAGGTGTTTTCACTGACGGGTCCATAGTGTGAAAGTGCAAGGCACCACAGCAACAAGGGTTTGCCCTGGTAATTTGGTCCTCTGAATGGCTCCTATGCCATTAGCTTTGCCTGTTGTCCAAGGGAAGCTCCTCTGGCTTGTCAGGAGGGCTGGAACTATGCTTGCTCTTGAGTCCCCCTTGGTCAGTCCAGGGGTTCCTTAGGTGCCCTTTGTCATGGGTCACTATGAGCCGCTTTTAATGGAGGTCAGCACATTAGGCTCAAGGCCGTTCCCTTGTGGAATATCTCAGGGCCGACATTTCCCATTGAGGGCGAGTCCATTAAGTGAAAACCTATATGCCAAGAGTGGGTTTGTTCTCTTGGAGGGCTGTGGCTCTTAGGCTGAGGGATCCCATTTCCCCTGAGGTTTTCTGGGGCGTTCAGGATGACATCCTTTTGCTGTGTCAGTGTGGAGGTCACTCACGAGGGGAATTGCAGTGCCGTACTGGGGGTTAATGGATGGCAGCACTCATTGTGCTAATGGCCGCACATTCTGAAGGTGTCTGCACCACGATGCATTCATGATTGGCTGCAGACACACAGGCAAGATGGGCAGCAAATTTAATGTTGAGGTGAGAAAGAGTGCACATCACTGGGTGGTATCGCCCTTTCCCTCTGTGCACCCGTGCACCATCCTCAAAAGTGCATGTGTTCTTTTACCTCAAGCCAGGTGGAGTGCCAGGGAATGAATGCCAGCAGCAGCATGGCACCCTCCGTATAGTCCGTGATACCCAGTGAAGTGAGGACAGTGCGGCAAGGTGATGCAAGGTGAAGGAGTCTTGGAGGGCTGTTGGCGTGAAGTCCTTGAGGTTCCTTATGGAAACCTTGTGGCAGTAAGCAGAACTTCTTTGCAGAAACGTAGATTTTTGGCCACAGGTACTTGTGCACCAAGACTACACCCTCACCTTCTTGGCTTTTCCAGGGGCACCCAAGCTCCAATGCCCCGACACTTGGGTGCACTTCCTTCCCCATGGCTCGGCTCTAGCCACTCCTGACTGCTGACATGATTGAGCTCACTGGCCCTCCCACGGTGGAGGCTGCAACTTTGCACATCCAGCCTTTGAGCAGGTGCTTGGATCAATGATGACTCCCATAAATGCATTCCCTGGAAATCTGAACAAAATGAGTGAGCAATCTCTACTGTCTCCTCATTGGAACTGAGGTCCAGCACGTGGCTCCCAAAAGAAAATTACAGAGAGGTTCACACTGCATTTGCGACCTTGGGCATCTGCAACCACGTTGTTCACATTGAGGGTGGTGGCCTCCTCATGAGGAAAGAGCCATTTGGAAATGAACAAGGGATGTCCATCCACATGGGAATGCTGGGGACGGCTTGATGACTCTGGACCCCTGAGTCTAGCCAGGTCTCCTGTCCCCTTCTGCGGTTCAGCATGCAGGTGGGTGTGGAAGTGTTAGCCATTGGTGGATCTCTGGCCTGCCATTGAGTTCTATAGGCCTCCCCTGCCCTCTGGTCATTGCCTCATGCCCTCAAGGAAACACAAGTCTCTGCAATCAGGGTCAGAGCAGGAGTCCTGTCCTAGGCCTGGTTTCTGTGTCATGTTCTGCTTTGGAGACAGGATGCAGTTTAGGTTTCTTCTGATGATGGGGAGAAATCAAATGGGCCACTGTCCCCCAGAGTCTGGCCAAGCCCTTGGCTCCTCCTCGGGTTGTGTCCCACTTGTGTGTTGTGTGTAGAGGGGCTGGAAAATGCCTTAGGCAATTCCCTGGGAAATCAAGCTTCTTTGGTGAGGGGTGGTCTGGCACCTTGCTGTGAGGCATTTGGATCCTGGTGGAGAGAGAAAGGCAAGGCGAGTGGGAAATACACGTGAGAGTGTTGGCTAAACCCACAGGTTTACTCATAGGTGGATAGATTGATGGTGGCCTTTAGGTTCCCAGAACTCCTTGGGATGCCTTCAGGCATATTTGCAGACACGTGTAGGAAAGGATTACGGGTACATGTTCATGGACAATCCCCCCCTTTTCCTCTCCTTTGTTGATTTGCTTCATGGCAGGTCACTGGTCCAGCGAATGGTTGCCTTCACGGCACAGTATTGTGTCTTCTCATGGGGGCCGATTTGGAGGCCGTGGGGTGTTTTGTCCATGTCTTTCCACGTTCCCCCATGTGTTGAAGATATGAAGGTGTTCCTCAGGAGAGCCCAGCATCATTTCTATGCCCGGTCCACATAGCGTTCTCTGAGGTTTGGAGCTCTTCCTGGAGGTCATTTGGTGCAACCATGCACAAAACAAGGGAGTCGGTGGCCAAGGAAAGGCTACAGGTTTAAGGGCAGGAGAGGATGTGTGGTGCAGGTGTTAGTTTGTCCTGCCACTCGCTGGTGCGGCAACCCTATGGTCTCCAGCGTGCCTGGCCTCAGGCCAGAGAAGTCATGTCGTTTCAAGGGTCCTGGCTCATGGCTGGGTTCTCTCGTTGTGCAACTGTGGGTGACACATTGGTTCTGGAGGTCCAGGGTCTCACGCTTATTCCAAGGTCACTGATGGGCCTAGAGTCCGAAAGTGCATGGTGCTGCGGTCAGTTACCCAGTTGCTGCAAGGGTTTGACCCTCAACTTTGGGCATTGGAATTGCTCCGGTGCCATTAGCTTTGCGTGTGGTACAAGGGAAGGGCCTCTGGCTTGGCTGGAGACCAGGAAGCATGCCTGCTGGTGAGTCTCCCTTGGTCAGTCCAGGGGTTCCTCAGGTGCCCTTTGTCACAGGTCCCTTCGAGCCACTTTTAATGGAGGTCATCGAATTCGGCCAAGGGCCCTTCCCTTGTGGAAGATTGCAGCGACCACGTTTCCCCTTGAAGGGGAGTGCAATGTGAGGAAGCGTATGTGCCAAGAGCAGGTGTGTTCCCCTGGTTGGCAGTGACTGTAAGTTGGTGGGGCCCCAGTTCCCCTGAGGGTGTCTCAGCAGTTCAGGATGACATCCTTATGCTGTGTCTGCGGGGAGGTCGCTCAGGAGGGGAATTGCAGGGCCTGTACCAGGGGGTTGATGGACAGCGGTGCTCTTTTTGCTGATGGCCACGTGCTCTGAAGCCGTCTGCCTCATGATGCATTCATGTTTGGCTGTGGGCACACAGACAAGCTGGGCAGCAAATGAAATGTTGAGGCAAGATAGAGCACACATCACTGGGTGGTACGCTCTGTCCCTCTGTGCACCCATGCACCATCCTCAACCGTGCGTGTGTTCTCTCACCCCGAGCCAGGTGGAGTGCCAGTTAATGAATGGCGGCAGCAGCGTGGGGCCTTCTGGATAGTCCATGATACCCAGTGAAGTGAGGACAGTGTGGCAAGGCGAGGCAAGGCAAGGTGAAGGAGTGTCGGAGGGGTGTTGGCGTGAAGTCCTTGAGCTTCCTGGTGGAAACCTTGTGGCAGTAAGTGGAACTTCTTTGCCGAAACCTAGATGTTTCGCCATGGGGACTTGTGCACTGGGACTACACTCTCACCTTCTGGGCTTTTCCCATGGCACCGAGCTCCAATGTCCTGCGATGTGGCTGCACTTCCTGCTCCGTGGCTTGGCTCTGTCTACTCCTGACTGTGGACATGATTGAGCTCGCTGGCCGCCGGTGGTGGAGGCTGCGACTTTGCATGTCCAGGCTTTGAGCAGGTGCTTCGATCGATGATCACTCCCATAAATTCATTCCTTGGAAATCTGAACAAAATGAGTGGGCAATCCCTACAGTCTCCTCATTGAAACTGAAGTCCAGCACATGGCTCCCAAAGGAAAAATAAGGAGAGGTTCATGTTACATTTGCTACCGTGGGCAGCTGCAGCAACTTTGTTCAGTTTGAGGGTGGCAGGCTTCTTGTGGGGAAAGAGCCATTGGGAAGGAGCCTGGGATTCCCTTCCACGTGGGAAGGCTAGGGACAGCATGCCATCTCTGAGCACCTGAGTCTAGCCAGGACTGCTGTTCCCTGCCACAGTTCAGCCTTCTGGTGGGAGAGGAAGCATGAGCCATTGGCGGTACTATGGCCTGCCATTGAGTTCTACAGGCCTCTCCCGCCCCCTGGTCGGTGCCTTGTGCCCTCAAGGAAGCAGAAGTCTCTGCGCTCAGGGTCAGAGCAGGAGTCCTGGCCTACGCCAGGCTCCTTGGTAGATGGGATGCAGTTTCGGTTTCTCCTGCTGATCGGGGATAGTAAACGGGCCCCTGTTGGGCTTCCCTGGTGGTGCAGGGGTTAAGAATCTGCTGGCCAATGCAGGGTATACCGATTCGATCCCTTGTCCGGGAAGATCCCCCATGCTTCAGAGCAACTAAGTCATGCATCACAACTACTGAGCCTACGCTCTAGAGCCCGCGAGCCACAACTACTGAGACCACATGCTACAACTACTGAAGCCATGCGCCTAGAGCCCATGCTCCACAACAAGAGAAGCCGCTGTAATGACAAGTCTGCTTACCACAGTGAAGAGTAGCCCCCACTTGCCACAACTATAGAAAACCCTCACACAGAACAAAGACCCAGTGCAGCCAAAATAAATAAATAAATAATTTTTTTAAAAAATGGGCCACTGTCCCGGACTTGGGCCAAGCTGATAGCTCCTCCTCAAGTTGTGTCCCTCTTGTGTGTTACGTGTGGAGGGGCTGGAAAATGCCTTAGGTAATTACCAGGAAAATCAAGCTTCTCTGGTGAGGGGTGGCTCTGGAACCTTGCGGTGAGATATTTCGATGCTGGCAGAGAGAGAAAGGCAAGGTGAGCAGGAAACACACGTGCGAAGGCTGGCTAAGCCTGCAAGTTTTACTGGTGGTAGATAGATTGATGGTGGCCATAGGGTTCCTGGAACTCCTTTGGGATGCCTTCCAGCACATTTGGAGGCATGTGTAGAAAAGGATTAAGGGTGCATGTTCGTGGACCACCCCACCCTTTTCCTTTCCTTTGTTGATTTGCTTCATGGCAGGTCACTGTGCCAGCGAATGGTTGCCTTCCCGGCACAGTATTGTGTCTTCTCATGGGGGCCAATTTGGAGGCCGTGGTGTGTTTTGTCCCTGTCTGGCCACGTTCCCCCTGTGTTGAAGATATGAAGGTGTTCCTCAGGACAGCCCAGCATCGTTTCTATACCCGGCCCACATAGCGTTCCCTGAGGATTGGAGCTCTTCCCGGAGGTCATTGAGCACAACCATGCAGAAACAAGGGAGTCGGCTGCCAAGGAAAGGCTACAGGTTTAAGGGCAGGAGAGGATGTGGAGTGCAGGGATCATTTTATCCTGCCACCCACTGGTGCGGTGAACCTGTGGTCTCCGGCACGCCTGGCGTCAGGTCAGAGAAGTCATGGCTGTTCAAGGGTCCAGGATGTTGGCTGAGTTCTCTTGTTGTACGACTCTTGGTGACACGTTGGTTCTGGAGGACCTGGTCTCATGGTATCTCTGAGGACATGGCACTGACGGGCCCAAATTGTGAAAGTACAAGGCGCCATGGCAAGTTACCCAGGTGCTGCAAAGGTCTTTTGCTGCACCTTTGGGCATCAAATTGGCTCTGATGCCATTTGCTCTCTGTGTGGTCCAAGTGAAGGTCCTCTGGCTTGGCTGGAGACCAGGAAGCATGCCTGCTGCTGTTCACCCTTGTTCAGTCCAGCGGTGCCTCAGTGCCCTTTGTCCTGAGGCCTGAGGAACCCCTTTTGATGGAGGTCATCACTTTCGGTCATGGCCATTCCCTTGTGGAAGATCACAGGGACCCTGTTTCCACTTGATGGCGAGTCAGTTGTGCGGAAGTGTATGTTCCTAGAGCAGGTGTGTTTCCCTAGAGGGCAGTGGCTCTTAGGCTGAGGGAGCCCAGTTCCCCTGAGGGTGTCTCTGGTGTTCAGGATGACATCCTTTTCCTGTGTCGGAGAGAGGAGGGCTCAGGAGAGGAATTGCAGGGCCCGAGAGCAGGGGGTTGTTGGACAGTGGCGCTCTTTGTCCTGATGTCTGCATGCTCTGCAGGCGTCCACATCCCGATGCATTCACATTTGGCTGCTGATACACAGACAAGATGGGCAGCAAATGAAATGTTTAGGCGAGATAGAATGCACATCCCTAGGTGGTATCGCCCTTTCCCTTGGTGTGCCTGTGCACCATCCTCAAGCATACGTGTGTTCTCTCACCCCGAGCCAGGTGGAATGCCAGGGAACGAATGCCAGCAGCAGCCTGGAGCCCTCCATATAATCCGTGATACCCGGCGAAGTGAGGACGATGCAGAAAGGCAAGGTGTGGTGTAGGAGTCTTGGAGGGGTGTTGGCGTGCAGTCCGTAAGGATCCTGGTTTAACCCTTGTGGCGGTAAGCAGCACTTCTTTGCTGAAACCTAGATGTTTGGCCAGGGGAACTTGTGCACTGGGACTACACCCTCACCTTTGGTCTTTTCCTGGGGAACACCAGCTTCGATGCCCTGAGACTTGGTTGCACTACCTGCCCCATGGCTTTGCTCTGGCCACTCCCGAATGCTGACATGACTGAGCTCGCTGGCCGTCCCATGGTGGAGGCTACAACTTTGCATGTTCAGCGTTTGAGCATGTGCCTGGATCGCTGATCACTCCCACAGATGCATTCCTTGGAAATCTGAACAAAATGAGTGAGAAATCCCTACCGTCTCCTCATTGGAACTGAGGTCCAGCACGTGGCTCCCAAAAGGAAAGTAGGGAGAGGTTCACATTGCATTTGCTGACATGGGTGTCCATAGCCTCGTTGTTCAATTTGAGGGTGGTGGTCTTCTTGTGGGGAGAAGAGCAATTGGGAAAGGAGCCTGGGATGCCCATCCAAGTGGGAAGGCTAGGGATAGCATGCCGTCTCTGGGTGCCTTTGTCTAGCCATGACTGCTGTCCCCTACCGTGGTTCAGCATGCGGGAGGGAGAGGAAGTGTGAGCCATTGGTGGGCCTATCACCTGCAATTGAGTTCTACAGGCCTCCCCCACCCCCTGGTCGTTGCCTTGTGCCCTCAAAGAAACAGAAGTCTGTATGCTCAGGGTCAGAGAAGGAGTCCTGGCCTATGCCAGGCTTCTTTGTCATGTTCTGCTTGGGCGACCGGATGCAGTTAAAGTTTCTCCTGATGATCGGGGGAAATCAAGTGGGCCAGTGTCTCTGGGAGTTGGGCCAAGCTGATGGCTCCTCCTTGGGTTGTATCCCTCTTGTTTCTTGTTTATGGAGGGGTTCAAAAATGCCTTGGGCAATTCCTGGTGAAATCAACCTTCTGTGGTGAGGGGTGGCTCTGACACCTTGCCGTGTGGTGTTTGGATCCTGGCCCAGAGAGAAAGCAAGGCGAATGGGAAATACACGTGAGATAGTTGGCTAATCCCACAGGTTTACTGGTGGGTGTGTTGATCGACAGTGGACATAGTCCATTCCTTTGTGATGCTCTCAGGCGCGTTGGAGGCACATGTAAGGAAGAAATACGAGGTGCAATTTTGTGGATCATCCCACCCTTTGCCTCTCCTTTGTCGATTTGCTTCATGACTGGTCCCTGTGCCGTCAAATGTTTGCCTTCGTGGCATAGTATGGTGTCTTCTCATGGGGCCCGATTTGGAGGCCGGGGGGTATTTTGTCCCCTTTTTGCCATGGTCCCCCTGTGTTGAAGATGTGAGAGTGTTCCTCAAGACAGCCCAATGTCTTTTCTGTACCCAGCCTGCATAGCATTCCCTGAGGCTTATAACTCTTCCCGGATGTTATTGGGTGCCTCCATGCAGAAACAAGGGAGTCGGCTGCCAAGGAAAGGCTACAGTAGGTTTAAGGGCAGGAGAGGATGTGTGATACGGGGGTCATTTCGTCCTGCCACCCACTGGTGCAGCGAGCCTGTGTTCTCTGGCATTCCTGGTCTCAGGCCAGAGAAGTCATGCCATTTCAAGAATCCATGCTGTTGTCTCGGTTCTCTCTTTGTGCGGCTGTGGGATATACGTTAGTTCTGGAGGACCAGGGTCTCATGGTTTCTCCGAGGTCATGGCACTGACAGACCCAGAGTGTGAAAGTGCAAAGCACCACGGCAAGTTACCCAGTTGCTGCAAGGGTTTTGTCCCGCAACTTTGGGCATCGGAATGGCTCCTATGCCATTAGCTGTCCGTGTTGTCCAAATGAAGAGACTCTGGCTTGGCTTTAATTTCATATGGAACTGTGCTCGTTAGTTCCCCTTACCTAGCTAAGTGAGCCAGGTCCAAGTGGTTTGTTGACTTTTTATCTTATATCCTTACAGTTTTTCCATTCTTTTTGTAATGTGTCCCAGCAAACTAATTTATTCTAGCTTTGTTAATCATGATTATTTTTTATAGTAAATATTCATCTTTTGTCATTAGCCAGTTTTTTCCTTGAATTTTATTATATGTGTTATATTGTGATAAAGTTGCCATTTTCTTCAGACAGTGTTGTTTTGTTTGTTTTTTTCAGAGACTACGTTTTACATTTTCAAATGGTTTCCATCAAGAATTTTAATAGACCCTGTGTGTTCATAGGGGATAGTGTCTTTTTTGACCTTATTTTGTTATTTATTTGTCCTTATAATGTCATTGTCATAGTCTTCTATTTTTCCTCTTTTTTTTTAATATGGACCGTTTTTAAAGTCTTTATTGAATTTGTTACAATATTGCTTCTGTCTATTTTTTATTTTTCTTGGCCACGAGGCATGTGGGAGCCTATGTCCCTAACCAGGGATCGAACCCCCACCCCCTGCATTGGAAGGCAATGTCTTTACCACTGGACTGCCTGGGAAGTCCCTAGATATTTTTTAAATTAATAAACTACAGCTAAATATTTCTCAGTGCTGTGTCAGGTACACCTTCTTTCATTTTTTGCTTTCATATTTTCCTGAAATGTTATTATATAATTGAACTTTTTAGTTTTACATTTTATTTCCAGCTACCTTTTTGATTACAGTGTTTTAACTGTAGAATTTTTTAAATTCTGAATTCATGCTTTTATATGTTTGTCCTACAACTTCTGTATTTTTAACCTTTAGTTGATTAGTATTCTTTTTTAATGAGTTATTTAATATCTAGCAATCTTTTCTTTTTAATCACACAGATTGTTATTAGGATTTGTTTCTTAGATTTTATTTTCTGGTTTTAAAATGATTTTTATCTATTGATCCACACTAATTTCTCTTAATATTTTTCCTGTTTTGTCAGCTCTAATAGTGAACCTATCTGGTGAGATTTTCATATTTATTATATAGGTTAATTTGTAGTTCAGTTATTTATTTGTTTATTTACAATTCATATTATTTACTGGAGATTATTTTTTTTTATTTTAAGGTATTTTTTATTTACACTGTAAAATTTGTTCATCAATATTTTAATATTTTTTCTATAACTGCATTTTTAAGCTTTTGTTTCCTTCATTGATTTTCTGGTCGCATTCTGTTCATGATTATTTTTCTTGTATAGTGTGATTTTTTCATTCCTGTTAGGCAGGGTTTTTTTATTTTTATTTTTATTTTACGGTACATGGGCCTCTCACTGTTGTGGCCTCTCCCGTTGCGGAGCACAAGCTCCGGAAGCGCAGGCTCAGCAGCCATGGCTCACGGGCCCAGCCGCTCCACGGCATGTGGGATCTTCCCGGACCGGGGCACGAACCCATGTCCCCTGCATTGGCAGGCAGACTCTCAACCACTGCGCCACCAGGGAAGCCCAGGCAGGGTTTTTTTAAATTGAAGTATAGTTGATAAACAATGTTGTAACTATCTCTGCTGTACAGCAAAGTGACTCTGTTATACACACATACACATTCTTTTTTTATATTCTTTTCCATTATGGTTTATCATAGCATATTGTATATAGTTCCCCATGCTATATATTAGGACCTTGTTGTTTATCCATTCTAAATGTAATTGTTTGTGTCTACGAACCCCAAACTCACAGTCCATCCTTCTTTCTCCTCCCATCCCCCTTGGCAACCACAAGTCTGTTCTCTATGTCTATGAGTCTGTTTCTGTTTTGTAGATAGGTTCATTTGTGCCATAATTTAGATTCTATGTATAAGTGATATCATACTGTATTTGTCTTTCTCTTTCTGACTTACTTCACTTAGTATGATAATGTCTATTTGCATCTCTATTGGGCAGTTTTTCATATTATATTAGGATATCTGATCTCTATTTAATTTTTTATTTTAGTTCCATGATCCCTGTGTTGGTTTATTTCAATGTCTTATCACATTTTTCTAGGGTGTGGTTTCAATTGCAGTCTGATTGTCAGAGCCGATTTGGTGCTGTTTTGATCCCTTGGTTTCTTTGGTTTTGCTGGACATTCACATAGCTCCTACTAGTCCTGTATAAGGTGTTGGAAGGTTTTTTCTAGACTGGGTTACCTAAGGCTCTCACTGGGGTAAGGGAGACTCCAGCATACAGAAATGAATAGTTCCTCTTAATGAAGGCTGCTCAATAACATGGGATGACCTGACCTTTGTCACCCGGTTTTTAGCCTTTTTAGATACAGAAAGAGTTTCTCTCCTCTAGACATCTTCGAGGCTAACTAAATGAGAATACCTGCAGTGTAGGGACTCCTAGGCCAACTGATCAGTGAATGGGTTACAAATCTTTGCTCACTTTTGCTCTATTTTTGTAGTTCAACTTAGAATCAGCACTTGTTTTTTTATGAAAGAACTAATTTTTTTCACCTTGAGAAGTGAAATGATGGAGAATATCATGACTAAATCTGCCATCCAAACCTCACAGTCCAGTGGGAATTCTCACACTGGTAAGTATTTTGTCCTGAGAATACTGACATTAGAGCATTGTAACATTCCAATGATAATAAAACTCTGGCCAAGCTAGTCAACTGTGAGACTAGGTCATTGACTGTGATGATTGGTCTCTGTGATTTAAAACTGCAGGTCATTGTGTCTGAGGGTGTTGGAATCCTGAGTGCTCAGTCTCTGCCACATATCTCACGTTTAATGTTCTTCTACAAATGTACCTGTATTGATGATGACTTCAGAAATGGATCTCAGAGGAGTCTGAATGAAATGACTGACAAAATTACTTCTGTGAGTTGAGGTCCAGCACAAGGCACTATACTAGGCAAAAAATGGAGGGAATTCAGTTGATCAAGAAGTATTACCAATAGTGACTATGGTATTTGAAAGTTAACCTGGTTGCATAAATTATAGGAAGTAAATTTTATAATTGTCTATAAACATCTGATTATCTGGTGGCAGAAAATACTGGACAATATTTGCTCTGATGGAGGGTAGAGATTAACACAATTAATATTATTGGAATAACTTCAGAAATATTTCAGGAGAGAAATACATTATTTTATTTAATGTAGGGGTACATTTGTGAACTCTACCATCTTGTGCCTGGCAGACCAATGGACACATTTACTTCTCATCTTTCCACATTTTATTTTATTCCTACATGCAGCATGGATCAAGTACTGTGTTTCATATGAAAGAGAGGTGACATAAAGGACAGGATTCAGAATAAGTCTGCCTTTCCATCCTTAAGGTCCATTCTCAAACTGGTAAGCATTTTGTCCTGGAAATACTGACATTTCTCGTAGGGGTAATGTAATATTTCAATAACAGTAAGTCTTTGACTATGCTAGTCAGCCTTGGAGCCTTAGGAAGTATATGTGATATATGGCCTCTATGACTGAATATGATAGGTCAGTGAGTCCATGGGTGATGAACTCCTGAGTGCTTGGTCTGTTTCTTAACTGAGCCTCAAAGTAACCCTTTTAATAATGTCATTGGATTGATGATGACTGTAATTATTGATCTCAGAAAATCTGAACAAAATGCGTGACCTAATCAGTTCTGGGAAACTGAGGTCCAGCACAGATACCCACCCTGTGCAAAATATGTGGAAGGAGTGTTGAGTTTGTTCAGCTGTGAGGTACCAACAGGAACTGTTGTATTTGAAAGCTCACCAATGTGCATGTGTTCGATAAACTGAATTAGGCAGAGGTCTGTATTTCTACAGTGTTGGGATAATAGTGAAACTCTCTGAGTGCTCACCTGGCAGCATTATTTACATACTTAGTAAACAGACTCTAGAGAACCAGCACATGAGTGCGGAAAATGTGGGTATGTTTATGCTTATACATGTTTGTCTGAGCTGCTGGAATCTTCTGAGTAACAGTCTCTTTAGGGCAGTTAGATGGTCAAAACTCAAAGAGATCACAGGTTTCATGGGTTTTTATTCTTCATTTCTACATTAAGTGAAACAGTTACATGGAAATTGAAGCATAGGTACTATATTTTGGAATGTCTTCACAATACATTTTAATCTGCTTGCCAACCCAGTCTTAAGTTTTCAACTGTTGTTTAGTTGTGTCTCTCTTTTTCCTCCTATCATGTGAAGAACAACTTTCATATACATTTGATTGCTGGCTTCAATTATAATAATAATATATATTATAATATATAATAATAAACATTTTTAGATGTGAAATCATGTTTAAAATTCTTGCATTTTTATATGGATTTCATGACTTCTGCCCTCAGTGTGTTTCAAATGTGTATAAGAGAGATCCTGCTTGTAATGCATGGTTCTGAGGCATGTGCTCTGGGGAACTCTGAAATTAATGTCTTATTAAAAAAATTAATCTGTATATTACCATGTTCCAAATAGTGAGTGTAACTCTTCTGGTGATATCAGTTGTATAGTGACTAACTATGGTGAATGTTATGTAAGCTTTTACCATTTAACATTATACTAAGATTTTCTTTCTCAACCTCCATAATTTTTGCTTGTGCTTTGTAGATTGGAAGCAATGTTGAATGGAAGGTACATTTTATTGCTTGGAATTCTCACCACTACACCAAGGAACTGCTGTTTTTGTAACAGCCTTCTCACCTGGGAATGGCAAAAACAATGTATTCCAGAGATAACAACCCAATTTTCAATAAGTTTTTTGCAGGATTATTTTTATTATTGTTTTTAAGAAGTCAGGAATTCACATGTTTTTTTAAAGACTGTTAATTCAAATACTGTGAGACATTAATAATATGGTGAATTATTCATGTTTTCTGTCTCCTTTATTTCTATAACTTTTGCTCTTTCTTTGTTTGGAATATTATTTTTAAATATCTAAGTAAAGAAATAAATTAATACAGTTAAATGCAGGTACACAGCGAACCATTCCATCTTTTTTTTTATATTTAAAATATCTTTTTAAAATTTTACTTTTAAGTTGTGGTCAAATACATATAAAATTTACCATCTTAATCATTTCTAAGGTTAAAGTTCAGTGGCATTAAGTATATTCACATTATTGTGCAAACCTCACCACCATCCACCTCCAGAACTTTTTTCATCTTGCAAGACTGAAACTCTGTACCCATTAAACAAAAGCTCCCATTCTCCCGTCCCTGCAGCCCCTGGTAACTGCCATTCTACTTCCTGTCTCTATCAATTTGGCTACTCTAGGTACCTCATATAAGTGAAATGATACAATACCCTTTTGTTTCTGACTTATTTCACTTAGCATGAGTTCTTCAAGGTTCATTCATGTTGTAGCATGTGTCAGAATTTCCTTTCTGTTTAAGGCTGAATAATATTCTAGAATATACCATACTTTGTTTACCCATTGGTCTGTCAATAGATATTTGGGTTGCTTCCGTCTTTGGCTTTTGTGCATAATGCTATGAACATGAATGTACAAATATCTCTTTGAGACCCTTCTTTGAATTCTTTTGGGTATGTACCAAGATGATACATAGTGATGGTAGGGTAGTTCTCTTTTTAATTTTCTGAAGAAACACCATACTATTTTCCATAGTGGCTGCACCATTTTACATTTCCACCAATAGTGCGCAAGGGTTCCAATTCCTCTACGTCTTTATCAACACATTATTTTCTGCTTTTTTTGATAGTAACCCTCCTAGTTGACATGAGATGGTATTTCATTGTGGTTTTGATTTGCATTTCTCTAATGATTAATGATGTTGAACATCTTTTCATGCACGTATTGGTCATTGGTATATCTTCTTTGGAGAATGTCTATTCAAGTCCTTTGACCATTTTAAATCAGGTTGCTTTTTTTGTTGTTGTTGAGTTATATGAGTTAAATAACTAATATATTTTGGATATTAGTCCTTATCAGATACATAATTTGCAATTATTTTCTCCCTTTTCACTCGGTTGATTGTGTCTTTTTTTTTATCTTTATTGGAGTGTAATTGCTTTACAATGGTGCGTTAGTTTCTGCTTTATAACAAAGTGAATCAGTTATACATATGCATATGTTCCCATATCTCTTCCCTCTAGCGTCTTCCTCCCTCCCACCCTCCCTTTCCCACCCCTCTAGGTGGTCACAAAGCACCGCGCTGACCTCCCTGTACTACGTGGCTGCTTCCCACTAGCTATCTACCTTATATTTGGTAGTGTATGTATGTCCATGCCTTTCTCTATCACTTTCTCACAGCTTACTCTTTCCCCTCCCCATATCCTCAAGTCCATTCTCTAGCAGGTCTCTGTCTTTCTTCCTGTCTTACCCCTAGTTTTTTCATGACAGTTTTTTTTTCTTAAATTCCGTATATATGTGTTAGTATACGGTATTTGTCTTTCTCTTTCTGACTTACTTCACTATGTATGACAGACTCTAGGTCCATCCAGCTCATTACAAATAGCTCAATTTCGTTTCTTTCTATAACTGAGTAATATTCCATTGTATATATGTGCCACATGTTCTTTATCCATTCATCCGATGATGGACACTTAGGTTGTTTCCATCTCCTGGCTATTGTAAATAGAGCTGCAATGAATATTTTGGTACATGACTCTTTTTGAATTATGGTTTTCTCAGGGTATATGCCCAGTAGTGGGATTGCTGGGTCATATGGTAGTTCTATTTGTAGTTTTTTAAGGAACCTCCATACTGTTCTCCATAGTGGCTGAACCAATTCACATTCCCACCAGCAGTGCAAGAGTGATCCCTTTCCTCCACATTCTCTCCAGCATTTATTGTTTCTAGATTTTTTGATGATGGCCATTCTGACTGGTGTGAGATGATATCTCATTGTAGTTTTGATTTGCATTTCTCTAATGATTAATGATGTTGAGCATTTTTTCATGTGTTTGTTGGCAGTCTGTTCTGGTATATCTTCTTTGGAGAAATGTCTATTTAGGTCTTCTGCCCATTTTTGGATTGCGTTGTTTGTTTTTTCGTTATTGAGCTGCTTGTAAATTTTGGAAATTAATCCTTTGTCAGTTGCTTCATTTGCAAATATTTTCTCCCATTCTGAGGGTTGTCTTTTGGTCTTGTTTATGGTTTCCTTTGCTGTGCAAAAGCTTTGAAGTTTCATTAGGTCCCATTTGTTTATTTTTGTCTTTATTTCCATTTCTCTAGGAGGTGGGTCAGAAAGGATCTTGCTGTGATTTATGTCATAGGGTGTTCTGCCTATGTTTTCCTCTAAGAGTTTGATAGTTTCTGGCCTTACATTTAGGTCTTTAATCCATTTTGAGCTTATTTTTGTGTATGGTGTTAGGGAATGATCAGATGTCATACTTTTACATGTACCTGTCCAGTTTTCCCAGCACCACTTATTGAAGAGGCTGTCCTTTCTCCACTGTACATTCCTGCCACCTTTATCAAAGGTAAGGTGTCCATATGTGCATGGGTTTATCTCTGGGCTTTCTATCCTGTTCCATTGATCTTTCTGTTTTTGTGTCAGTGCCATACTGTCTTGATTACTATAGCTTTGTAGTATAGTCTGAAGTCAGGGAGCCTGATTCCTCCAGCTCCGTATTTCGTTCTCAAGATTGCTTTGGCTATTTGGGGTCTTTTGTGTTTCCATACAAATTGTGAAATTTTTTGTTCTAGTTCTGTGAAAAATGCCAGTGGTAGTTTGATAGGGATTGTATTGAATCTATAGATTGCTTTGGGTAGTAGAGTTATTTTCACAGTGTTGATTCTTCCAATCCAAGAACATGGTATATCTCTCCATCTATTTGTATCATCTTTAATTTCTTTCATCAGTGTCTTAAAATTTTCTGCATACAGGTCTTTTGTCTCCTTTGGTAGGTTTATTCCTAGATATTTTATTCTTTTTGTTGCAATGATAAATGGGAGTATTTTCTTGATTTCACTTTCAGGTTTTTCATCATTAGTGTATAGGAATGCCAGAGATTTCTGTGCATTAGTTTTGTATCCTGATACTTTACCAAATTCATTGATTAGCTCTGGTAGTTTTCTGGTAGCATCTTTAGGATTCTCTATGTATAGTATCATGTGATCTGCAAACAGTGACAGCTTTACTTCTTCTTTTCCGATTTGGATTCCTTTTATTTCCTTTTCTTCTCTGATTGCTGTGGCCAAATCTTCCAAAACTATGTTGAATAAGAGTGGTGAGAGTGGGCAACCTTGTCTTGTTCCTGATCTTAGTGGAAATGCTTTCAGATTTTCACCATTGAGGATGATGTTGGCTGTGGGCTTGTCATATATGGCCTTTATTATGTTGAGGAAAGTTCCCTGTAGGAAAACCCCTGCAGGGTTTTTATCATAAATGGGTGTTGAATTTTGTCAAAAGATTTCTCTGCATCTATTGATACGATCATATGGTTTTTCTCCTTCAATTTGTTAATATGGTTTATCACATTGATGGATTTGCATATATTGAATAATCCTTGCATTCCTGGAATAAACCCCACTTGATCATGGTGTATGATCCTTTTAATGTGCTGTTGGATTCTGTTTGCTAGTATTTTGTTGAGGACTTTTGCATCTATGTTCATCAGTGATATTGGCCTGTAGTTTTCTTTCTTTGTGACATCCTTGTCTGGTGTTGGTATCAAGGTGATGGTGGCCTCGTAGAATGAGTTTGGGAGTGTTCCCCCCTCTGCTATATTTTGGAAGAGTTTGAGAAGGATAGGTGTTAACTCTTCTCTAAATGTTTGACAGAATTTGCCTGTGAAGCCATCTGGTCCTGGGCTTTTCTTTGTTGGAAGATTTTTAATCACAGTTTCAATTTCAGTGCTTGTGATTGGTCTGTTCATATTTTCTATTTCTTCCTGATGCAGTCTTGGCAGGTTGTGTATTTCTAACAATTTGTTCATTTCTTCCAGGTTGTCCATTTTATTGGCATAGTTTCTTGTAGTAATCTCTCATGATCGTTTGTATTTCTGCAGTGTCAGTTGTTACTTCTCCTTTTTCATTTCTAATTGTATTGATTTGAGTCTTCTCCCTATTTATCTGCATGAGTCTGACTAATGGTTTATCAATTTTATTTATCTTCTCAAAGAACTAGCTTTTAGTTTTATTGATCTTTGCTATCGTTTCCTTCATTTCTTTTTCATTTATTTCTGATCTGATTTTTATGATTTCTTTCCTTCTGCTAACTTTGGGGTTTTTCTGTTCTTCTTTCTCTAATTGCTTGAGGTGCAAGTTTAGGTTGTTTATTCGAGATGTTTCCTGTTTCTTAAGGTAGGATTGAATTTCTATAAACTTCCCTCTTAGAAGTGCTTTTGCTGCATCCCATAGGTTTGGGTCATCATGTCTCCATTGTCATTTGTTTCTGGGTATTTTTTAATTTCCTCTTTGATTTCTTCAGTGATCACTTCGTTATTAAGTAGTGTATTGTTTAGCCTCCATGTGTTTTTATTTTTTACATATCTTTTCCTGTAATTGATATCTAGTCTCATAGCGTTTTGGTCAGAAAAGATACTTGATACAATTTCAATTTTCTTAAATTTACCAAGGCTTGATTTGTGACCCAGGATATGATCTATCCTGGAGAATGTTCCATGAGCACTTGAGAAAAATGTGTATTTTGTTGTTCTTGGATGGAATGTCCTATAAATATAAATTAAGTCCATCTTGTTTAATGTATCATTTAAAACTTGTGTTTCCCTATTTATTTTCATTTTGGATGATCTGTCCATTGGTGAAAGTGAAGTGTTAAAGTCCCCTACTATGAATGTGTTACTATCGATTTCCCCTTTCATGGCTGTTAGTTTTTGCCTTATGTATTGAGGTGGTCCTATGTTGGGTGCATAAATATTTACAATTGTTATATCTTCTTTTTTGATTGATCCCTTGATCGTTATGTAGTGTCCTTCTTTGTCTCTTCTGATAGTCTTTATTTTAAAGTCTATTTTGTCTGATATGAGAATTGCTACTCCAGCTTTCTTTTGGTTTCCATTTGCATGGAATATCTTTTTCCATGCCCTTACTTTCAGTCTGTATGTGTCTCTAGGTCTGAAGTGGGTCTCTTGTAGACAGCATATATATAGGTTTTGTTTTTGTTTCCATTCAGCCAATCTGTGTCTTTTGGTGGGAGCATTTAGCCCATTTACATTTAAGGTAATTATCGATATGTATGTTCCTATTCCCATTTTCTTATTTGTTTTGGGTTCATTATTGTAGGTCTTTTCCTTCTCTTATGTTTCTTGCCTAGAGAAGTTCCTTTAGCATTTGTTGTAAAGCTGGTTTGGTGGTGCTGAACTCTCTCAGCTTTTGCTTGTCTGTAAAGGTTTTAATTTCTCCATCAAATCTGAATGAGATCCTTGCTGGGTAGAGTAATCTTGGTTTCAGGTTTTTCTCCTTCATCACTTTAAATATATTCTGCCACTCCCTTCTGGCTTGCAGAGTTTCTGCTGAAAGATCAGCTGTTAACCTTATGGGGATTCCTTTGTGTGTTATTTGTTGTTTGTCCCTTGCTGCTTTTAATTTGTTTTCTTTGTGTTTAATTTTTGACAGTTTGATTAATATGTGTCTTGGCATATTTCTCCTTGGATTTATCCTGTATGGGACTCTCTGTGCTTCCTGAACTTGATTAACTATTTCCTTTCCCATATTAGGGAAGTTTTCAACTATAATCTCTTCAAATATTTTCTCAGTCTCTTTCTTTTCCTCTTCTTCTTCTGGAACCCCTCTAATTCAAATGTTGGTGCATTTAATGTTGTCTCAGAGGTCTCTGAGACTCTCCTCAGTTCTTTTCATTCTTTTTTCTTTATTCTGCTCTGCAGTAGTTATTTCCACTATTTTATCTTCCAGGTCACTTATCCATTCTTCTGCCTCAGTTGATCCCATCTAGAGTCTATTGATCCCATCTAGAGTATTTTTCATTTCATTTATTGTGTTGTTCATCGTTCCTTGTTTCATCTTTAGTTCTTCTAGGTCCTTCTTAAATGTTTCTTGTATTTTTTCTATTCTATTTCCAAGATTTTAGATCATCTTTACTATTATTATTCTGAATTCTTTTTCAGGTAGACTGCCTATTTCCTCTTCATTTGTTAGGTCTGGTGGGTTTTTACCTTGCTCCTTCATCTGCTGTGTGTTTTTCTGTCTTCTCATTTTGCTTATCTTACTGTGTTTGGGGTCTCCTTTTTGCAGGCTGCAGTTTCCTAGTTCCCGTTGTTTTTGGTGTCTGTCTCCAGTTGCTAAAGTTCATTCAGTGGGTTGTGTAGGCTTCCTGGTGGAGGGGACTAGTGCCTGTGTTCTTGTGGATTAGGCTGGATCTTGTCTTTCTGGTGGGCAGGTCCACGTCTGGTGGTGTGTTTTGGGGTGTCTGTGGACTTGTTATGATTTTAGGCAGCCTCTCTGCTAATGGGTGGAGTTGTGTTCCTGTCTTGCTAGTTGTTTGGCATAGGGTGTCCAGCACTGTAGCTTGCTGGTTGTTGAGTGAAGCTGGGTGCTGGCGTTGAGATGGAGATCTCTGGGAGATTTTTGCCATTTGATATTATGTGGAGCTTGGAAGTCTCTTGTGTACCAGTATCCTGAATTTGGCTCTCCCACCTCGGAGGCACAGCACTGACTCCTGGCTGCAGCACCAAGAGCCTTTCATCCACACGACTCAGAAGAAAATGGAGAAAAAATAGAAAGAAAGAAAGAAAGAGAGAGAGAGAGAGAAAGGAAGGAAGGAAGAAAAAAGAGAAAGAAGGAAGGAAGATAAAATAAACATAAAGTTATTAAAATAAAACATAAATATTAAGAAAAAAATTTTAAAGAAAAAAAAAACTGATGGATAGAACCCTAGAACAAATGGTTGAATCAAAGCTATACAGACAAAATCTCACACAGAAGCATACACATAGACACTCACAAACAGAGGAAAAGGGGAATAAATCATAAATCTTGCCCTCAAAGTCCACCTCCTCAATTTGGGATGATTCGTTGTCTATTCTTGTATTCCACAGATGCAGGGTACATCAAGTTGATTGTGGAGCTTTAATCCGCTGCTTCTGAGGCTGCTGAGAGAGATTTCCCTTTCTCTTCTTTCTTCTCACAGCTCCCGGGGCTCAGTTTTGGATTTGGCTCCGCCACTGCATGTAGATCACCGGAGGGCGTCTGTTCTTCGCTCAGAGAGGACGGGGTTAAAGGAGCAACTGCTTCGGGGACTCTGGCTCACTCAGGCTGCGGGGAGGGAGGGGCACGGAGTGCGGGGCAAGCCTGCAGCAGCAGAGGCCATCATGACTGTTGCACCAGCCTGAGGCGCGCCGTGCATTCTCCTCGGGAAGTTGTCCCTGGATCCCGGGACCCTGGCAGTGGCGGGCTGCACAGGCTCCCTGGAAGCAGGGTGTGGATAGTGACCTGTTCTCGCACACAGGCTTCTTGGTGGCGGCAGCAGCAGCCTTAGCGTCTCATGCCCGTCTCTGCGGTCTGTGCTTTTAGCTGCGGCTCGTGCCCATCTCTGGAGCTCTTTTAAGCAGCGCTCTTAATCCCCTCTCCTCGCGCACCAGGAAACAAAGAGGGAAGAAAAAGTCTCGTGCCTCTTCGAGGCAGCCTTTTCCCCGGACTCCCTCCCGGCTACCCGTGGTGCACTAACCCCCTGGAGGCTGTGTTCACGCTGCTAACCCCAGTCCTCTCCCTGCGCTCCGACCGAAGCCCAAGCCTCAGCTGGGCCGGTGAGCAGACAAGCCTCTCGGGCTGGTGAGTGCCTTTTGGCACCGATCCTCTGTGCGGAACTCTCTCTGCTTTGCCCTCCGCGCCCCTGTTGCTGTGCTCTCCTCCGCGGCTTCGAAGCTCTCCCCCTCCGCCACCCCCAGTCTCTGCCTGCGAAGGGGCTTCTAGTGTGTGGAAAACCTTTTCTCCTTCACAGCTCCCTCCCACTGGTGCAGGTCCTGTCCCTATCCTTTTGCCTCTGTTTTTTTTTTTTTTCTTTTGCCCTACCCAGGTACGTGGGGAATTTCTTGCCTTTAGGGAGGTCTGAGGTCTTCTGCCAGCGTTCAGTAGGTGTTCTGTAGGAGTTGTTCCACATGTAGATGTATTTCTGGTGTATCTGTTGGGAGGAAGGTGATCTCCACGACTTACTCTTCCACCATCTTCCCCTTGTCCTTCTATTCCATCTTTTGCTTGGTTGATAAATGTACATTATCGCTTCTCATCTTTACATATTACATCTTTACATTCTATTACTACAATTCAAGATGGACCAAGAGCTGGGTTTCATATGAATGAGTTTATTCCCTCTTCTTGAGATCTGACATGAAGGAGTATTTCAGTAACAATTTTGCCTCTCATCCTTAAGGGCCAGTGAGAATTTTCATGCTGGTAAGCACTTTGTCCTGAAGATACTGACATTCCTCTCAGGGAGTGTAACCCTCCAGTGACAATGGGACTCTGGGGTCATCAGTGATGCTGGCCTCCACGGTTGAATAGTGTGGGCCAGTGTGTCCCAGGGAGATGGATTCCTGAGAGCTCAGTGTCTGCCACATGTTTCATTCTAAATTTCCCTTTTATAAGTGTGCCTGGATAAATGGTGACTTCAAAAATGGACCTCAGTGGAATCTGAACAAAATGAGTGACAAAATCGCTTATGTGAGCTGAGGTCCAGTCCACGGACCATGCTAGGCAAAAGTGTGGAGGGATATTCAATTTGCTCAGCAGGTGGTGTCCCCCAGAAAGGACTATGGTATTGAAAAACTAAGATGCTGGCATACACTAGAGGAACTGAATTGTACAAAGGTCGCTAAATAAACAATTTGGGGATGATATAATAACTCTTTGAGTACTTGGCTGCCAGCATGTACAAACTTGTAGTAAATAAACTCTGGGTAATCACCACTTCAATAATGAGTTCTATGAGAAATCTTTGTAACTACACTTGAACCATTCACACATTTATCTGAGCTACCAAAATCTTCTGAGTGATTATTGATATCTTTAGTGTGCTTAGATTGTCAAAATTCAAAGATATTGTATTATGAACTTCTACTTTTCCTTTTCTATTAAATGGAACAATTATATGTAAATTGAAGAGTAGATGTGTGGAATCTTCACAACATATTTTAATTTGCTTGCCAACCCAGACACCAGAAGTAGAACAGTTGTTTCTTTTTCATTTTTCTTACAAACTGAGCAAGTAATTTCATATATTTTGAATGCTGGCTTCAACTACTAATAGTTTTCTGATGTGAAATGATTATACTTCAAATTCTTAGATTTTTACATGGATATCATTGGCCCCTTTCATATATTCTCAATGGGTTTCTAATGTGTTTAAAGAGACATCCTAGTTACAGTAAATGATTTTGCAGTGACTGTTTTGGGGAAACTTTGAGACAAATATCTTAGAAAAAATTATATCTGTTCTACTGTGATCAAAGTTGTGAGCATAATTGTTCTTGTCATCTCATGATTCAAGGAATATCTATTATGAATACTTATAACTTCTTACAGCTGAATATTCCATTAGGAAAACTTTGTTTTGCAATTTCCCTAATTTCCTGTGTACTTTTTATATTGACCATAACATTAGAATTCCATGAATGTCATCACCACACCACTGATGTACCGATTTTGTCACTTGTGCCAGCTCTCTTAACTGGGAAGTAACAAAACAATGCACTCCTAGGGTAACATCCAATTTTAGTAAATTTACTTTTCTGGATTATTTTTATTATTTTTTAAGTAATCAAAAATTGTATTGAGTTGTTGAATAATCAGTTAATACAAACAACTCTACTAGCTTTAATAATCTGTTGAGGCATCTGAGGCTTCAGTCTCCTTTATTTTTAAGATTTTATGCTTTACTTTAACCAGAAACATCCTAAAGGAGTAATAAATTAGGAGATTTTCCATAAAGATACATAGCACATCTTCTTGTCTTATGCAATTTTGACAAATAGACATGTATACCTTTCACCTTTTCACATTTATACTTTCCCACAAGTAGATATGGACCAAAAACTAGGTTTCATATGGACGAGTTTCTTCCTACTCCTTGATATGTGCCATGAAGGAAAATATTAGGAATAATTCTGCCTTCCATCCTCAAGGGCCAGTGGGAATTCTAATGTACTTTTTCCTGAAAATACTCCATCCCAGGGAGACGGAGTCCTGAGAGCTCAGTGTCTGCCACATATCTAAGGATCAAGGTCTCTTTCACAAATGTGCCTGGATCGATGATGACTTCAAAAATGGATATTGTTGGAATCTGAACAAAATTAGTGACAAAATCACTGATGTGAACTGAGGTCCAGCAGAAGAGACCATGCTAGGCAAAAATGTTGGGGTAGAGCTCAGTTTGGTCAGCTAGTGGTACCTATAGGGTCCATAGTAATTGAATGCTATCCTGATTGCATACATTAAAGGAATTGAATTTCACAGAGGTCTATAAATATCTGACTTAGGGCTGACATAGCAACTCTTTGAATGCTTGGCTGGCAGTTTCCATGCATTCATAGTAACCAGATCCTGGAGAACCAGCATAGGAGTAGAGAGGCTGGTGGTAAATGGTTATGTCTACCCATGAGCTATTCACACATTCTTCTTAGGTGCCTTAGTCTTCAGAGTGAAGTCAATTAGGTATTCAAGGCAGAATATATGAGTGTTTATTTATCTCTTAAAGTAAAAGAAAAACATAGAAATTTAAGAGCAGTTTCTATTTGTCAAAATGTCTTCCAGAACATTTTAATTTCCTTGCTGACCAAGTCACAAGTATTAGAAGAGTTTTTTTCCCTGTCACCCAAAGAGGAATTTTCTAGACATTTATGTTATGGATCCAAATAGATGCTGTATTAAACATATTTAATTAAAAATTATTACATTTCCAATTACTTATATTTTAGGTAGATTTCATTGCCCAGTATTCATATTGTGTTAGTGGGTTTCATAGTGTTGAAGGGGAGATCCTAGTATTAATGCCTGCTGCTGAGTGAAGGCTTTGGGGAAACTTTGAGACCAAGGCCTTACAACTTTCAGTGTTACCCTGATCCAAGTAGTGAGCATTATTTTTCTTCTTATACAGATAGTCAAGGGAATATCTATGGTTTATTCCTTATAATCTGTTATTAGTTAGTAAACTTTCAATTATGATGGTTTGGTTTGTCAAATTCCCTAATTTCCCAATATATTCAGTAGATTAGAGGTGATATTGAAGTTGGATGGAATTCCTCCCACTTCTTCAAGGAACTGCTGATTTTCTCATTCATACCAGCTCCCTTCTGCTTAAATAATCACAACAATGCACTCCAGAGGTAACATTGCAACTTTTAATAAATGTATTTTCCTGGGTTAGTATGTGTTTTTAGCGAGCAAGATTACAGATGGTCTTTTGGAGTCTGTTAATCTGAACATGTGAGGCTTTTAATAGTCTGGGTCATCTGAGGTTTCTGTGTACTTTTTTCCCAGGATTTTAATGCTTCCTCCATTTTGCATAACATCAGAAGATCCTACTAGAGAAATAGTATTTTTGTATACTTGTGCATAGTAAACATCTTGTGTTCTGCGTGGTTAACAGGTGGACACATATACTTCTCATCTTTCCATAATTTTACTCTATGCCAGCATATCGACATGGACCAAGAACTCAGTTTTGTATAAAAGTGTGGGCCACTGTGTCACAGGGAGATGGAGTCCTGAGAGCTCAGTGTCTGCCACATATCTCAGGATCAAGGTCTCTTTCACAAATGTGCCTGGATTGATGATGACTTCAAAAATGGATCTCGTTGGAATCTGAACAAAATGAGTGACAAAATCACTTATGTGAACTGAGATCCAGCATAAGAGACCACTTTAGGCAAAAATGTAGAGGATTCAGTTTGGTCAGCTAGTAGTATCCCCCATAAAAGGACTATGATATTAGAAAACTAAGATGCTGGCGTATGCTAGAGGAAATGAATTGTACAGAAATTATAAATAACCATTGTGGAATGACAACTCTGAGTGCTTGACAGGCAGTATCTTTACACCCATAGTAAACAAACAGTGGAGAATCAGCACATGAAATGGTTGTGCTTACACTAGGACATTCTCACAGTTTCCTTAAATGTTGCAGTCTTTTGTGAAGATCAGCGTGTTTTGGTCTATTAGATAGCCAATTAGAAAGAAATTATTAGTTTTTGCTTGTCATTTATCTCTTAAGTGAAAGAAATATGGGAAAATAGAAGAGTAGATTGCATTAGTGAGATTATCTTATATCATGTTTTAATTTGCTTGCTAACCTATCAATTCAAAGAGTAGAATATGTTTTTTTCTTTTTCTTGTCACTCAGGGAGAAATTTCCTAGATATTTGATGATGGATTAAATTTAGATATTTCATTAAACATTTTTAACATGAAATGATTAAATTTCTAATTCTTGGAATTTTATGTGGATATCATCAGCAAATATTCATATTCCTTCAATGGGTTTATATGTTTAAAGAGATGTTGTAATTTTAGTAAGTAATAGGGGGAATTTTGGGTCAACTTTGAGATGAATGTCTTAGAAAAATTGATTTTCTATTCTACCCTTTTCCAAGGAACAAACATAATTTTTTCTCATTATATAGATGGTCAAGTGAATATCTGTGGTTAATTCCTTATTACTTTTTATCAATTGACATTCAATTGGGAAGGTTTTATTTCACAACTTCCTTTATTTCCTCTGTGCTTTGAAAGATGGAAGTGACTTTGGAATTGCATGGAATACTCACCACCATAAAAAAGTGCTGATTTTGTTGCTTTCACCTGTTCCCTCTCCTGGGATGGAACAAAATAATGAACTCCAAAGGTAATAACAAATTTTAAACAAATTTTCTTTTTATGGCTTATTTTTATTATATTTTTTGTAATCAGGTAGATAATTGGTTTTGTGAAGTATCTGTTAATCCAAATAATGTGTTATTAATTATCTGGTGAGGTCCAATATTTTGTCTCCTTTATTTCCAAGGTTTTTGTGCTTTCTCCCTTTGAATAACATCAGAAACATTCTAGTAAAGTAATATGTGTATATTTAATATGAAGGTACATAATAAATCTGCTTGTCTTTTGCATGTTTGACAAATAGACATATATACATCTCATTTTTCCATATTTTTACTCTAGTTCCACAGATATGGACCACTGGTTGAGTTTAATATGAAAGAGTTTATCCCTCTTCTTGAGAGGTGACATGAAGGAAAGTATTGAAAATCATTTTACCATCTCATCCTCAAATGCCAGTGGGAATTGTAACATCAGTAAGCATTTCATCCTGAAAATACTGACATTCCTCTTAGGACATTGTAACACTCATACGACAATGAGACTCTGGCTGTGCTAGTCAGTCATGGGACTGTTATCGACTGTGATGACTGGTCTGCATTATTGAATACTGTGGGTCAATGTGTCTGAGGGTGTCAGATCCCTGAGTGCTCAGTGACTGCCACATATCTCAGGATCAAAGTCCCTTTTACTAATGTGCCTGGATTAATGATAACTTCACATATGTTTCTCATTGGAATATGAACAAACTGAGTGACAAAATCATTTGTCAGCTGAGGTCCCTCCTAGGGACCATGCTAGGCAAAAAATGTGGAGGGAGCTCAATTGGTCTAGTAGAGGTACCAGCCAGGACTGAAGTGTTTGAAAGCTCACATGATTGCATACATTAAGGGAAATGAGCTGTACAGAGATCTATAAATGTCTGGTTTAGGGACGACGTGGAAACTCTTAGAGTGCTTGGCTGACAACATCCATTCACTAATAGTAATCAGACTCTGGAGAATCAGCACATTAGTAGTGAGACCAAGGATATATGATTTTGTCTACCCTTGAGCCATTCACAAGATTTCCTTAGATGCTACAATCTTGTGAGTGAGCAGTAGTCTATTGAGGTCAATTACGTAGTCAGTTCAAAAGATATTATGTCTTTACTTGTCAATTTTTTTAGATAAAGCAAATATATGGAAATTTAAAAGTAGTTTGTATTTACAGGAATATCTTAGGGCATGTTTTGATTTGATTGTTAACTCAGTCACAAAAATTCATACAGTTATTTTTCTTCTCACCCAAAGAGAACTTTTCTACACGTTTGAGTGATGGAGTCAAGTATATGCTGCACTAAATATTTTTAATTGTAAAATTATTGCGTTTCCAGGTCTTGGCATTTTATTGGTTAATATTCATATTCCTTCAGTCTGTTTCACATGTGTTTTAAGGGAGATCCCAGTTTTAATGAGTGATTCTAAGGGTCCTTTGGAGAAATTTTGACCAGGTCTTAGAACAAATGACTTTCTATACGTTCCTGTTCCATGGAACAATGCTATTTTTATTCTTATCATACAGGTGGTCAGCAAATATATGTAATTAATTCCTTATAACCTCTTATCAATTAATATTCAACTTGGAAGGTTTTCTTTCTCAACTCCTCTAATTTCCTCTGTGGTTTGTAGGTTGGAAGTAATATTGGAATTGCATGGAATTCTTACCACCCCACCAAAGAAGAGCTGGTTTTGTCACTTCTGCCAGCTCCTTATCTAAGAAGAAATCCAATGATGCACTCTCAAGGTAACATCTAATCTTTTATAAATTTTTCCTGAGTTATTATTTTTTAAGTAATTAAGAATTTAATTGGTGTTTTGTAGAGTCTGTCAATTCAAACAGTGTGAGGACTTAATAATCTGGTGATTCTTTGAGGCTTCTTTCTGTTCTTTTCCAGAATTTTTGCATTTTCTCAGTCTTCCTACTAATGCCTCATACAGGAATTAAGCATGGAGATGAAAGTAAAGCCATTCCTCACCAGTGTGGCAGAGAGAAACTGTTTCTACTGAGGGGTGTGCTTGGCCAAATGTACTGAATCCTCAGCAGTGTGGCCTGGTGAGCACCACCCTGACAATAGGATGGGAAGTATTTCATGGTGAGAGGGCTCAGTGTTTGATTTTTCCTCTCTGCACCCTCCCAACCTCTCTAGTCACATGTCGGTATTTATTGTGCCTGTGTGAGTCCTGCCTGCATTGCTATGACCATACCATGTAGAATCAGGCGTAGAGTAACTGTGCATCCTCTGCAAATTGCCAGGTTCCTGAGCTCAAGCAAGTTTAGTGCTATAAGTGATTTTTAGACAACTGTTCTTTATTTCCCTATCATGGCAGTTTTCTCCTCCCCAATCCATTGGGTCATCTTTGAGGATAAAATAATTCTGAGGTTTAATTTACAGAATATATATGTATTATATGCATTGTTGTGGTTGAATTGTTCACCAGGCCAACATTTTCCTGGAACTTTAAGCACATTCCGACAGTCTGATTTCACATTTAATTTGTCTGGCAGAAAATGTTGGACAATATTTGCTCTTATGGAGGCCAGAGAGCCTAATACAATTAATGTTGTTGGAATAACACTGGAAACACCCTAGCAGAGCAATGCATTAGCTTATTTAATAGGAGGGTACATTATTGAACCCTACTGTCTTATGCCTGACCGGCCAATGGACAGGTTTACTTCTAATCTTTCCACATTTTTATTCTACTCCCACAGGGTAACAAGGATAGAGCTCAGGTTTCCTATGAAAATGTTTATTCCTTCCCCTTGAGATGCAACATGAAGTAAAGGCCCATCCTAAGAGGCCAGTGGGAATTCTCAAGTCAGTAAGCATTTGTCCCTAAAATATTGACCTTCCTTCTAAGGATTATATAATATTCCAATTACCATAGGCACTGTCTATGATAGTCAGCTGTGAAGCCTGGATCACTGATGTGGGGTCTGGTCTCCATAACTGAGTAGAGTAGATAAGTGATGAACTTCAGAGTCTCTTTCACTTTCTGAGGTGAGCAGTGCCCTATTTTAGAAACTCATGTGTATCAATGATTGCTATAATAATTGATCTCATTTAAAAATCTGAACAAAATGAGTTACACAATCACTTCTGTGAAACTGAGGTCTAGCATAGATACCCACCCTAAGCAAAATATTTGCAGGGTGGAGATCAGTGATTTCATTCATGTGGTATCAGGCTAAGCTGCTTGCATGCATTAGAGGAACTGAACTGTACAGTGTCTATTCATATCTAATTGTCAGGTGAAATTGCAACCCTTTGAGTCTTTAGCTGGCAGCATAAATACACTTGTAGTAAACAGACCCTGGGGAACTAGCACATGAGCACTGAAGATTCTAGAAATGGTTGTACCTACACTTGAGCCATTCACACAGTTGTCTGAGCTACTGGAGTCCTCTCTTGAGTGCTATTTATAGGTGGTCAAAATACAGATTATGGATTTTTACTTTTCCCTAGTAAGTGAAACAAATATATGACAATTAAAAAGTAGGTACTATATGTGAGACCTTCACAATATATTTTAATTTGCTTGCCAACCAGTCACTAGGATTGAATTATTGTTTCTTTGTTTTTTGTTTTTCTCATCAACCAAAAGAGCAACACACAAGTACTGGCTTCAACTATATACTGCATTAAACATTTTCAGATGTTAAATGATTAAATTTCCAGTTCTTGTGTTTGTTTGTTTGTTTTACATGGATTTCCTTATACACTTTTATATACCCCCAATGGATTTCTAATGTGTTTAAAGAAAGATCCTAGTTATAATGAATGAAGTTCTGGTGGGTACACTGAGGAAACTTTGAGACAAATGTCTTAGAACAAATATTTCTAAATTAATATGTTCCAAGGAATGAGCATTTATAGTTCTTGTCATATTTTTTTTAACATCTTTATTGGGGTATAATTGCTTTACAATGGTGTGTTAGTTTCTGCTTTATAACAAAGTGAATCAGTCATACATAAACATATGTTCCCATATGTCTTCCCTCTTACGTCTCCCTCCCTCCCACCCTCCCTATCCCACCCCTCCCGGTGGTCACAAAGCACCGAGCCAATATCCCTGTGCCATGCAGCTGCATTCTTGTCATATTGATTGCCACTGAATATCTTTGATGTATTCCTTATAACAACTTGTTACTAAATATTACATTAAGAAAGTTTTCTTTCTCAGCTCCCTAATTTTCCTTGTGCTTTGCAGATTGGAAGTGATGTTAGAGAGAAGGGATATTTTGCTGCTTGTAATTCTCACTGCCACACCAAAGAAGTGCTGTTTTTGTCACTTGCACTAGCTCCATTCTCTGGGAAAAATCAAAACAATGCCTTCCATATGTAATATCCAATTTTAATAAATGTATGTTCTAGAATATTTTACTACGCAATTTAGAATTTTATTGCTTTTGTGAGGTGTCTGTTAATCCAAAGAGTGTGAGGCATTAATAATCTGGTGAGTCATATGAGGCACTTTTCCACCCCCAATTTTTGCACTATCTGTCTTTTGAATAATTTCAGAAACATCTCAGTAGAATGATAATATGTATTACACTATGCATATACATAGTGAACGCTCCTGTTTTGTATATAGTTGACAAATGGACTCATCCTACTTCTCATCTAGATGCACATTTATCTTTCCCACAGGTTGACATGTTCCAAAAACTGGGTTTCATAAGGATGAGTTTATCCCTTCCCCGTGAGATGAGACATGAAGGAAAGTGTTGGGAATAATTCTACTTCCCATCATCAAAGGCCTGTGTGAATTCTCACAAAGGTAAGCATTTTGTCCTGAGGATACTGATATTCTTTTAGGGACTTGCAATGTTCCAATGACACTGAGAGTCTATCTGCATTAGTCAGACATGGAACTGGATCGCTGACTGGGTTTGCTGGTCTCCATGACTTAGCAGCATGGACTGTGTATCCAGTGGTGATGGGATCCTTATTGTTCCATGTCTGTCACCTATCTCAGGCTCACAATTGCTTTATAAACATGCTGGGGCCAATGATGGCTTCAATAATTGATATGTTGGAAAATCTGGACAAAATAAGTGACAGAATCACTTCTCTGAAACTGAGTTCAAGATATATAAAAGGACATATAACAAAATTAGTGTTACTCTGAAGTAGATTGTGATAATTTAAGGTGCATTTGTAAACCCTAGGGTCAGTACTAAGCAAATAACTCAAAAACATTAAAAGAACTACCAAAGAATTAAAATAGTACAATAAGAAGTATCTATTTAATACAAACAAGGCAGCTAAGAATGAACAGAGAAACCAAAATGATATGACATCTAGAAAACAGATAGGAAAATGGCAGGCATAAATCCAACCACATGACCATTATATTAAATTTAAAAGACAGAAACTGGGAGATTTAATTTAAAAAATTAAACAGGGCTTCCCTGGTGGTGCAGTGGTTGAGAGTCCGCCTGCCGATGCAGGGGACACGGGTTCGTGCCCTGGTCCAGGAAGATCCCACATGCTGCGGAGCGGCAGGGCCCATGAGCCATGGCCGCTGAGCCTGCACATCCGGAGGCTGTGCTCCGCAACGGGGAGGCCACAACAGTGAGAGGCCCACGTACCGCAAAAAAAAAAAAAAAAAAAAAAAACGAAAGAAAATTAAACAGGTATACATTGTTTATAAAAGAGATACTTCAGAACAAAAAACACAAACTGTATGAAGGTAAAGGATTAGTAATTATATCATGCAGAGAATACCCAGAAGAGAGCAAGAGTGGCTATACTGACATCAGAGAAAATAGCCTTTATGGTAAACTATTACTAGAAATTAAGAAGGATATTATATGATAGAAGGTTTAATTACATAATCATCAAGTAATAGTGTCTCAGATTACATAAAGCAAAACCCAACATAATCAAAAGGATAAATAGGCAATTAAGCAGTAACATCTGGGCTCTTCAGTACCCTCTTCTTAATAATTGATAGACCAATATAGAGAATCAGTGTGGTTATAGCATACTTGAGCAATCTTATCAACCAACTTGACCTGACATATATAGAACACTCTACCTAACAATAGCAGAGCACAAATTATTTTCAAACACATCTGGAACATTTTCTGACATAGGTCATATGCTAAGTTATAAAACTGAACTCAGTGAATTTTAAAAGATTGAAATTGTGTAGAGTATGTTCTGTGACCACAGAAGAAATTAAATTAGAAATCAAACAAGTCAATCTGGCTTATTACTAAATATTTGGAAATTAACATCTTTTACAAGAACCCATGGTCAAAGACAAAATTATAAAAGAAAACATTTAGAACTGAGTCAGATACAACTAAAGACATGCGTAGGGGGAAATTTATAGTTTTAAATGATTATATCAGAAAAGAGGAAAAATATCAAACAAATAATCTAAGCTTTAACCCTAAGAAGCAAGAAAAAGACTAAACTAGAGAATTAAACCCAAATCAAGTAAAAGGGAGTAAATAATAAATTTCTGAGCAAAGATCAATGACATAAAAGTAAAACCCAGAATAGCTATAGGGAAAACCCATTTAACTGAAAGCTAGGTTGGTTGGAGGAATGCTACTATTTGTCTCATTGTGTTTTCTTGAGAGGAGGTGGCTGTGGAGGAAAGCAATGTTCTAGTTGCACTTTAAACTCAGTAACATGCCATTGATATTAGGTTTGCATTACTATCAGTATCAGTGCTGATCTCTGTGAAGTTTCCAGAAGATTCATTGACAATATACTATCATTCAAATTTACCTGTTGCTAGTCAGTGGTTTTTTTAATTTGTTTTTGTTTATTTGTTCGTTTTGTTTTGCTTGTCAATAGTTTAATCTCTTTTGGGAGGACCCTTGTTATAACATCAGATACATACATTAATAATATGGTGAGTTCTCCATGGTTTCCATTCCTGTAGATTCTAGGATTTTTGACACTTCTGTGCTTAGCTCAAAGCATAAAGGCATTGGACATTTAGAGTGCTTGAATAGTTCCTTCCTTTTTAGGAATGAAGATGATGTTGGGCCAAAATGAGGTATATGATTGAGAGAAGGTCCCTGAAACCTCAGCAGTGTGTCCTGTTGAGTGACCATTTGAAGAGAATGGGAAACTGCCTCAAACAGTTCATGACAGAATGGAACACTCTATGCGCTCCTTACCTGTTTAGTTATTTTTCTCAAATTAACAAGTATTCACAGTGTATTCTCAACATAGTCGATGTCATCCTCCTGAGGTGAAAAATTGGTTCTTGGGAATCAAAAGAAATCTTAAATATTACAGTGGTTCATTGTCCTCCAAACAACCATAGTACATAAGCAGATATACAGCATATCTGTGGTACTAAAATTTGGGGGCAGTGTTGAAAACTAGGAGAAAATGTCTAAGAAGGATATCCAGGCAGGTGATGGGAAAAAAAGGTTGTGAAACACTGTTGAACATGTTTCTGCCATCCAACTATATAAAAAACAGGTGTGATGTAAGCCAGAGCACTTGCTACCATTTGCCAAGATTTCCTTAGTAGTAGCAGGTTTTACAGAGACAGTGATTTAAGAAGGTTGTGTTTCTTTTTCCATTAGAGGCACTTAATATCCTTCTCTTCCTCAATACATTATCTTAACTTAGGTCTTAAATATTTTCTGAAGAAGTGTGTCTGTGTAGGTTTCTTTGAAGGCAATGGCTGCTTATCTTCTATTGGAACTTTCAGAAAACTCAAAGTCCACATCTATATATTTTCCAGCAGGAATATTTAGGACTAAATTTGCTGTGTCTGAGACCAATGGCTATTGCAATAGCCATTGTGCAATAACATATGCACAATGATATGCTTTTTCTCACCCCTAAGATTTCCAGACCTTTGTTTAGCAGAAACCAAAGTTCTGTTGGACACAAGTTATCTAGAGTTATTACATGTATGTCACTATATGGTAAGAGATATAGTTATTATAAAAATAACATCTTTAAAAAGTTGTTGAAATTTTAGGTAAGATTATTTTGGAAAACTATGTTGGAAAGTAGAATTATAAGCTATCACATTATGATAAATATTTCTAAATTTGTTTATTGACTTGTCAGGAAGCAAGAAAATGAAATAAGACAGTGGCCTTGTATCAATATGTTTATATTCAGAAGACCAATGCATGTTTTAACAAGTGTATGTTTTTTGCTTAACTTTAATATAGAAGTTAAAATTTTACTCCTTTACATAAATCTAGTATTTCAATATATTTTAATGGTTAACATGATAATAGAAGAAAACCTGTAAATACATTTGATAAAATGTGTGATATAGTGTTCCGCAGATGACTTCAGAAAGAGTATTCAGACATCACTTTAAGATAGATACAGTTTTTCATTTGTTCATCGGGTGATCAGCAAAGTTGAGATCAGTAAATCACATGTAAGCCATTGTTCTCTGCATTTTTGAAGATAATCTGAACATAGTAATCAAATGTGTTCTTCATTTTGTCACATCTATAGTTATATTGAGATTGCTTAAAAATCATATATTAAAATATTGTATTTATGTATATGTTTTAGATGAAGAATAGTTAGTACACTTCTGATTATTGCACAGAACTGTACCTTTTCACTAGATTATTGTTCTGGGGCAAATTTTAGACTATTTTTTTAAAAAGAGTAATTTAGCTTAATCCAATGTTTCTAGGTATTTGGATATTATTGACAGGCATATTTTTTCTAAAGATGGTTTTATGATAATTGATAAACTAGAAACAATTTTCTTTTGCCATTGGAATTGTTGGGAGCGTCTGTTGGACTTCAGCAGGTTGTAATAGAGAAACCATGTTTTCATTGATCTGTACATAATAGTAAAAAAAATTGTTTTCTAACATTTAGTCTTAATGGAATGGGAATATTTTCCCTTGCTAACATAATTATTGGTCAGATACTCTCTGTGTCTATTGGACCTCAGGGGGGAAAGAGAGCAGTGCATGTCTGAAGGTCGTGCACATAACACACAAAGGACTTAGCGACATCCACCCTGCCCAGTCTGTGTGTAGCACAGGATACCCACATTTTATGAATGTTTTATTGTTAAATTAGATTACATGCATGTGTGTTTGTGTACAGTTTATATGTACACATAGGTGCATTTATATCTGCATATACTCTTTCTTAAACTGTTATTTTTCCTCTTTTTTTTTTTTCCTGTCAGGTGATAGAGCCTAGAAGGAAAGGGAAACTGTCTATGCTTTTGCCTTAACCTTTGAATGTCAGTTCTAGAGAAGGAGGTGACAACTTACTTCTCAGCCAGTGCTCTCCCTTCCCACCTGTGGTCCTTTGGACACCCTCGCAGGTATGACTATACAGGCAGGGAACTGCATGTTTATTAGAAAAAGGCCTCAGGTGGATAGGCATTGATAGATCTTGCTCTTCTTAAGTTTGATGACATTTGGTTGTAGCTAAATAGCATTAAAAACCAATCCAAGATCCAGATGAGCGTGAGAATAGTAATTGGAAGTTACAGCTTTGGGTCATAACAGGTCTTCCTAAATGGGGGTCTTTCCTCAACTATTCTATCCTAAAACTAAATTTACCTCTATAGGACCATTTACTAAGTTACTTCTCAGCTCTTTATTTGTATGACTGATTCATCAAATGGGGTTTTAATTTCTTATGGCCTGATGTTTTTAGATTCATTTTTGTGACACAAGCGCCTAATGGGCTGTCAGACATAGAGTAGGATTTCAATAAAATTTTATTGAGAATAGATATATAAATAGATGATATAGAGTGATTTTATAAATAACCTGGCCAACTAAGCAGAAAAAAATAAATGATAAAAAAGAAACAATTTTCAGCAGGATCCAGGCAATCCAGTCAGCTTTGGAAATGTACAAGAGAGAAAGGTTCTGATACAAGGTGTTGATATTGAGATGTATAGAATTATGAGCAGCTAGCTAGGTATAATTTCAGAGCTGCGTAATGGAGTAGAAAGCAGCTTCCAAATTAAATCAATCTGGGAGAGTACCGAACGGTGACTTCCCAGCTTCCAGCTGAATTGCCTTTTTCACTGGAAGTGGTGTTTCTTTTCTTTTCTTCCCCCCCCCCCCAGAAGATGACTTCTTGGGAACTCTTTTGGGAATGAATGATACCAGTAAATCCCTGAAGCAAGATTCTTCAGACAGAGCCTATTCACCTACCTGTTGTCCCAGGGCTACCCTCTGAAGGTAAGGTTTTTGTCAGAATAATCCTCGCTTTCTAGTAGCAACCACATCTGGGTAGAAAGTTAGACATTAATTTTCTGAAGATTGATGACTTGTGGTTACATTCTAATTGAAAGGCCAGATTGTATAATGAGTTAAGAGATATAACTTCTGACCTGTGTGAGGTGATACCTCACTGTGGTTTTGATTTGCATTTCTCTAATGAGTAGTGATGTTGAGCATCTTTTCATGCATTTGTTGGCCATCTGTATGTCTTCTTTGGAGAAATGTCTATTTAGATTTTCTGCCCATTTTTGGACTGGGTTGTTTGTTTTTGTGATATTGAGCTGCATGAGCTGCTTGTATATTTTGGAGATTAATCCTTTGTCAGTTGCTTCATTTGCAAATATTTTGTCCCATTCTGAGGGTTGTCTTTTCGTCTTGTTTATGGTTTCCTTTGCTATGCAAAAGCTTTTAAGTTTCATTGGGTCCCATTTTTTATTTTTGTTTTTATTTCCCTTACTCTAGGAGGTGGTTCAAAAAGGATCTTGCTGTGATTTATGTCATAGAGTGTTCTGGCTATGTTTTCCTTAAGCATTTTATAGTGTCTGGCCTTACATTTAGGTCTTTCATCCATTTTGAGGTATCACCTCACACCGGTCAGAATGGCCATCATCAAAAAAATCTACAAACAATAAATGCTGGAGAGGGTGTGGAGAAAAGGGAACCCTCCTTCACTGTTGGTGGGAATGTAAATTGATACAGCCACTATGGAGAACAGTGTGAAGGTTCCTTAAAAAACTAAAAATAGAACCACCAGAAGACCCAGCAATCCCACTACTGGGTATATACCCTGAGAAAACCATAATTCAAAAAGAGACATGTACCACAATGTTCACTGCAGCACTATTTACAATAGCCAGGACATGGAAGCAACCTAAGTGTCCAGCGACAGATGAATGGGTAAAGAAAATGTGGCACATATATACAATGGAATATTACTCAGCCATAAAAGGAAACGAAACTGAGTTATTTGTAATGAGGTGGATGGACCTAGAATCTGTCATACAGAGTAAAGTAAGTCAGAAAGAGAAAAAGAAACACCATATGCTAATGCATATATATTGAGTTTTAAAAAGCAGTACTGATGGACCTAGTGGCAGGGCAGGAATAAAGATGCAGATGTAGAGAACAGACTTGAGGGCACGGAATGGGGGGGAAGGGGAAGCTGGGATGAAGTGAGAGAGTAGCATTGATGTATATACACTACCAAATGTAAAATGGATGGCTAATGGGAAGCTACTGCATAGCACAGGGAGATCATCTTGGTACTTTGTGATGACCTAGAGAGATGGGATAGGGAGGGTGGGAGGGAGGCTCAAGAGGGAGGGGATAGGGGGATATATGTATACATATAGCTGATTCACTTTGTTGTACAGCAGAAACTAACACAACATTGTAAAACATTTATACTACAATAAAGGTGTGGGGGGAAAAAAAGAGATACAACTTTTCTTGTATATCTTCATAGTTTTCTACATCTCAGTTAGTACATTTACTGTTAATATGAAAGATTTCCTTAACTTTTCTTACCCAACAAACTAAACTCCTTGGCTGGATCCATTGTGTTATCAGAGAATTATTATATGCATGAGATATAATAGATTCTCAATAATTATTAGACTGGAAGGTAGACAAGTAGTTTTGCCTGAAATAATTGAGTCAATGAATGAGTGACCTAGAACTTTAAAGAGCCAAATTCAGAGGGGAAGAGACAGATAAATATCTGAGATAGTTGGAGATCTCCATCATTTTTTGGCCAAGGAAAGGAGAAAAATGTATCACCAGTGTTTTGCATCCTTTAGGAAGTCTTAAAGTCACTTTTCTGGCCATAGCAGCCACCCAGTTGCTGAAAATGTGGTTTTCTCTGTGTATTCTGGGTAGATTTTTTCCAGAACATGTAGAGGAAGAGTGTACAAGGATTTCATAGCCCCCCTGACAGGCTCCTTAGAAAATGTGTGCCTCACCTTTGCCAATTTTCCCCACTGTGTCCTTGCAGGTGATGACCACAGAGACGAGGTGGATTTGTTACTGTGGGTACCATTACTTCTACCATCAGCTTCTTCAAAACAATGATACAGTCTTCTTTGTGCATGGAAACTCTTCTATTTCCTGTGTTGCAGTGGATTCCTCCTGCAGATAAGAAATGCTTAACTGAGAAATGCTCATGTTGGGATATCATCGATGAGACTTTAATTTGGGCATGGTGACTGTTTCCCTTGCTTCCACTTGACTCAATCCCAGGAGCCTCAGTAGAGGAAATATTATTGCACAAGAAACTCAGAATGATGGAATTGCTCAGTGCTCCCATAAATATACATTTATAATTTTCATTTGCCATGTGGTAAATTTAAAAATTAAGTTCTATTAAAATTTTTTCAAAAATTCAAAGCATATCTAAATATCTAATATATAAATTAAGTGCCCTCCTCTCTCCCAATTCTATCTCCTAGAGTTATCCTCTATTAAATAAGTTGTGTGCATTCTTTAAGTGGATAGATGCACACACACACAAACACACACACACAAGATATTTTGGGGGGTTCTGAAAGTGGAGCTATATTGTACACATTATTCTTCAAATTGCATTTCATTTAACAGTTTTTTCAATACCTTTTTCTGTTTCAGTAATACATATCTGTGTCATTTGTTGAATGACTGCATGATTGTTTTGTACATGAAATATAATTAAATGTTTTAAGCATTTCTCATTCATAGATATTTATGTTAGCACCAAATTTCTGTGCAATGAACCTCCCTATATATCAATAATTTGCATTTGTCTATTATATCATAATAAATTACTCAGCAGTGAAAATACTGGGATTAAGTATATGCACATTTCAAATTTTGAAAATGATCACAAGATTTCCTTTAAAATGTGGTAACAACTTTATCCTCAAATGGCAATGAATGAGATTGCCAGCTTTCCCACAACCTCACAGATAATGAATTTTATGACTATTTAAAATCTTTGCCAGTGTGATAGCCCAAACTATTGTCTTAAATTGTATTTCTTTCATTTTTGAGTGTGATCATTTTTTCATATGTTTATTAGCCATCTGTATTTTTAAATTTTCTTTTTATATCCAATTTTGGGGGTGGGTGGAGGTTTTAATCTCTTGCTAATTTCAGAGAGCTCATTTATTATTGGGGGAATAAGCTTTCGATTGTCAAGCATTACAGATATTTTTTACACACTTTTAAACTTCATTTTTGTTATAAGAATGTGTATGACTGTTATGTGTCCAAGTATAACCATGTTCGCTTCTATGGCTTCTGAGTTTCATGTCATTTTAGAAAGATATTTACACTGATCCCATAAAACTCTCCACCTATGTTAACTTCTAATTATTTTGTGTTTTTTAATTCAAATTCTTAAATCATGAGAAAGTTTTTTTATTTCAAATCTTAAAGTTGCCAAGTTATTTGCCATTACTTGCGATTATTTGCCAATAATTGCCCATTTATCTGTAATGCCATCTTGCATATATGCTGTATTCTCATCTGTGACTGGCTCCATTTTTGTTCTGTGGGTCTGTGTGTCTCTTCTTCTGCCTCCTGTCTCATGTGTCTTCTCATTGGAAGAAATTACAGTTTAGACTGCAATTTCATCAACTTCAATAAATTAATTTAGTGGAGAATTGGTTTTTAACAATAGTCTTCCTATCCAAGAACAAGGTATGTCTTTCTTTTTATTCAATAATTTTAATTACTGTTAATATTTTCACTTTGTGGTGGGGGTATCTTCTTTCAGTTTATTTTCTTACTTGCTAATTTTTCTATATCTGGAAGTTTTGTTTTGTTTTGGGGGTAAGTGATCTCCTTACTCTTTCTCTTGGCTTTTCAGAATTTTTTTTCAAATTATGTACTAAATCCTTTGAAAATACTGATAGTTGTGATTCTCCTCTTCCAAATGATCTGGATTTTAGTTATGTTGATAAAATTCACTGACTGATACTTTCAGAGCACTTAAACAATTGTGGAAATATTACCCACCATTGATTTAATTAGGTTTTAATGGATACTTCTTGGGTTTGACCAGCATGTTTTTGCTGGTCTATTAAGCAAAAAGACTCTCAGAAACCTACTGCAGCAAGGGAAAACACCACTTTGACAAGGTTTAGTAGTGTTTCAAAAGCAGTAAATTAGGGCTTTGAGGGATGGGTTGATGTGGTTTAAGGCAGGATTTTCAAGGCAGGGAACTGGTTAAGAGTGGGCAAAATTTGTCCTGCGATAGTTTGAAGTCGATGAAAGAGTAAGATGAGGACCTTGATGTGAGTTTAGATAATCAAATTTTTGTCTGATGAATGAGCTACTTCCCTATATGAATAATAAGTTATCAATGATGGAAGAACTATTTGCTTAGATGAACAGACTGAATTTATTTGTTGGTTTACAGTTCTACCTTGTTTATAGAACCCTGCTAGGGGTGGTATCAGGTCTTAGTTCCAATAGGTAAGTTATTTTGATGTAAGTAGTCTCAGTCATCAAAGTAAGATGCTAATTTTAAATTTGAGATTCTTGTGTATTGTGTTAGGAAAAGTCTCTTACCTTTGATATATTTCTAAAGAATTTTAATCAAAACCAAGTGGTAGATATAATCAAATGCTTTTTGCATAAACAATTATATTATTCTTTAAACTTTTATCGTTGTGAAATAATTCATTTTTAATATTGAAATTTCCTTATATTCCTTTTATTGTTTATTCAGCAAACTCATTTTGGTTAAAAAGAAGTTTTGCTTTTTAAATTTACTACTGAATTATGAGTATCTTAATTTGATTTGGAATTTTTGCAGGTGTACTACTTAGATGAAACTGATCTGTAATTTTCTTTTTTGTTCTGTTTTTGTCATGTTTGTATATTAGATTTTCTGGTTGTGTTAAAATAATTTTAAGGATTTTCTTTTTACTCTGTGCTCTAGAATGGGTTGAAAAGGTTTGGCATTAACATCAGCAGTTAAGCGAACACATCATTTAAATCACCTGAATTCTCCTTTGTTTTTGGTGGTTTGGAGTAGAACTGAGGCTAACTATCTAGAAAGTGTTCTCACTTTTTTCTACGGTTATTGCTTATTTTTTGTTTTATTATCTTATATTTAACTTGTTTTCTACTAGAAAATCACAGTCCAAGTAGATTTGCAAACACGGTATGTAGGATGAAGTAATACAAAGTGTTCTTTCATCACTCTGTTAATTTCTCTTGTCTCAATTAATATCCATTTTCATTCCAGTCTTGGTTGTTTCTGCTATGTCTTTTTTAATGAAATGAGTTTGACTCATGGATTTTTATCATCACTAGTTCTCCATTCCCCTGTTCCCCAATCAGCTCTTTGGTATAATTTATCAGTGTTGTTTTTTTTAATGTTCTAATTTATTTATATATTTTTTCTGTATTCCTCTGTGGTTTTTTCCTAATAAATTCTTAAACATGTGTAATCCACTGATTTTCACTTGTTCTTGGCAATGAAAGATTTTCTCTGTTCTGAATTTTATAAAACTTCACACAGAGTATAAGGAGAAAAGAACAGTGACTTTACAAATACCAGTAACCCAGGTTCTACCACATTTTGCCATATTCACTTCATGTTATTTTTAAAGTATTTTTAAATAAGTTAGAGAAATCATAACACTGCTTTCCCCCAGAAGCATTTTTTAAATTTTATTTTTAAAATCATAATATATGTTACAAAATTCAAAATTGAAAAAGTGATTTTCAGTGAAAGGTAATATATCTTTTCAATTCTGTCTTCCATAACCACTCAATTTCCCTTTCCTGGAGACAACTATGTTACAGTTTCTTGCGTTTCCTTTTGGACATACATATACACATACACACACACATCCCAAAATGTGTGTGAGTGTATGCATAGATATACACACATACTTTTATAGTGTTCTGTACTTCCTTTTATGTTATATATCTATGTAATGTGTAAATATTTTTAATATTTCTAGCAGATCAGCTCATATCAGTAATGAGCTTCCTTATTTTTTAAAAAAATATACTTTTACTGGTTCTGATGAACCCAGGGGCAGGACAGGAATAAAGATGCAGATGTAGAGAACCGACTTGAGGACACGGGGAGGAGCAAGGGTAAGCTGGGATGAAATGAGAATGGCATGGACATATATACACTACCAAATGTAAAATAGATGTCTAGTGGGAATCAGCTGCATGGCACAGGGAGATCAGCTCAGTGCTTTGTGACCACCTAAAGGGGTGGGATAGGGAGGGTGGGAGGAAGATGCAAGAGGGAGGGGATATATGTATACATATAGCTGATTCACTTAGTTATACAGCAGAAACTAACACAACATTGTAAAGCAATTATATTCCAATAAAGATGCGTTAAAAAATATAATTTTACACAGGTAAAATTTTCATAGTTAAATGCATAGATCTTAATAGTGTAATTCAATGAGTTTTCTTAAAAGTATATACCCATGTAACTACTACCTTATTCAGGAGGTAGAGTATTTTTTATTACTTGAGAACCTCCCCTACTGCATCCTTCCAGCTAAGCCTAATTCTCATAGGAGACAATGTTCTGATTTCTATCATCATAGATTAGTTTTGTCTGTTCTCACAATTAATTAAATGAAATCACACAGTATATGTCTGACTTCTTCCACTCATCATAATGATGTTGAGATTTATCCATGTTATTCCCTGTATCAGTAAGTTTAAATTTTTTTCTGTTTAGTTATAGAGTAACATTCCATTGAACAGGCATATTGCAATCTGTTTATTCATTCTCCTGTTGATGGACATCTGGGTTGTTTCCAGTTTTTAGCTATTTTGAATATGTTAGCAAATCTTTTATGCAATTACCTAAAAATGGAATTTGCTTGATTATAAGATATGTTTTGCTTAATTTTATAAGGAACTGTCAAAGAGTCTTCTAAAGAGGTGGAAATTTTTCACACTCTCCATATATATCAGTGACATATGATATTTTCAATTACTGTCCATCATCACCAACACTTGAAGTTGTCATTCTTTTAAATCTTATTCACTTGAGTGAGTGTGAGATGTTATCTTATTGTGACTTCAGTTTACAGTTTGGTCACTTAAGATAAAAAAATTTTCATAAGTTTAGCTGCCAGTTTTAAATCTTAGGAAAAGTTTCTGTTTAGTTTTTCCCAAAATTTTATTTATTATTTTGAAGTAATTTTAGACTTGCAGGAAATTTTCAAAAATAGTACAGAGTTCTTATATATTATTTACCCTGATTTCCTAATGTTAGCATCTTATATAACCATTATTATAACGTTAATACATGTAACAATCTTTGAAATACGTAAATACTATTAACTAGTCTGAAGACCATAATTTTAATTTTTCCAGTTGTCCACTAATGTTCTTTTTTCTAGTTCAGAATCTAATTCAAGATTCCATATTGCATTTCTTTGTCATGTTTCCTTTTTCTCTATGCCAACCCCCTAATCTGGGGGAGTACCTCAGTCCTTCTTTGTATTTCATAACCTTGACACATTTGAGAAGAACTAGGCTGTAATTTTGTACGAAAGTCCTCAGTCTGGCTTGTCTGATACTTTAATGATGAGATTGGGGTTATGCAATTTTGGTAAAGATAACACAGCGATGATAGTATGTGCTTTTAGTGGATCATATCAGGAGTGCATGAAGTCAATGTGTCTTATTTCAGCAAATGTTAAATATGGTCACTTTTGGTTAAGGTGGTGTATGCCAGGCTTCTCCACTACAAAGTTACTACTTTTCTCTTTTCAATTAACAAATATTTTGTGAGGAGATACTTTGAGACTATGCAAATATTGTCTTTCTTATCATACATTTACTCACTAATTTTAGTACCCATTGATCATTCTTGCCTACATAAATTAATACTGTGATGTTTACCTAATGATAGTTTTCTATTTCCATGATACTTTCTACACTTATTCATCAGAATTTAACTATAGGGAAGAACTCTTCCCTGCCCCCCTCCTCTATTTTTTATGTATTCGGTCGTTGTCCTACATCAATATGGATTTATGATATTTACTTTAGTCTATGGGTTTTCATATATTGTTATAATTATTTATTTTTACTTCTAAAATTTTTTTTAAGATTTGACCATTGGGAGCTCCTTTAAAGTTGGCCCCTGTGTTCTTTTACCATGCCCACATAATTTTTTGAGCACTTACTTATTTTCTGGTTCCACAGATGTTCTAGGTTTATCTTATGTTTTCCTTCCCCAAACCTGGAATCAACCATTACTTCAAGGAGCTCTGGTTCTTTGTATTGGAAAATAATATTTAGAAACCAAGATCTGAGTGTTATGTGTGCTCATTGCTACTGGGAAATCATTTCTTCTAGGCCCTACTAATGCACAGAGTTGGGAAATATTTTTAGGTTTATTCATACACACATGCACCCACCTAAAAAACTTCTATCTCTCTCCATCTGTGTGTTTGTATCTCCATACTAATGTTTCTGATTATGACTTATTTTCTTCTTCCCTCTTTCCCTATTTGTAACTCCTTTCTCTAACAGCAAGAAACCTACCTTTCATTATCCACAATAGTTTCTTATTTCCTTAATCCAATATGTAGTAGTTTCAGAATCGCTAAAACATACCCCTTTAAAAATGAAAGCACTAACTAAAGTACAGTGTTCAAATACAGGGCTTTTGTTTCTTTACCCTTACAGTATCCAGTCAACACGTTAAATAGATAGGTTAGTTTTTCCCCCGAACCCCCTACATATGTTAATCTTAGAGTCAGGTATTTCTCTTATTGTTTATATTCCAATTTGAGTTACTCCTCCTCATGGTTGACTCTATTTATTTTTGCAGTATGAAGCATTACTGTGGTTCTAAGAATTAGAACTCTGAGGATTGTTGTTCTTCCCCCATTACTGGTCCCATTCCTCCCACCTTTCCAGGTAACTAGTCTCCTTAGTTTCTGGTTTATCTTTTCTTTTCCCCTTGTTCACAACTGGGTAACTACATGTATATTTTTTCATATCCCCATCCTTCTTACATGAATGGCAGCATATTGTAGATGGTCTTTTACAGTTTGCCTTTTCCACTTCATTATCATGGAAATCATTTCATCAGTATGGAGATTCAAAGAGGTCTTCCTCAGTGTTTTGGTTGATACTTAACTCTGTACATACTGCAATATGTTCCACCACTCTGCTCTATGGGAATTGTTTACAGTAGTTTTAAATTGCAGAAACTTTTAAATTGGGTTGTTTCACTCTTCATTTGTAAGTGTTCTTTATATTATGGGGATACACATTTCTTGACCAATATTTGTATTGCAAATGTTTCTCCCATTAAGTAGCTTACATTTTCCTTCTTTCTTTCTCTTTATTTTCCTTTAAATGACCATGTGGTCTAAGTTTTTAAATAGCCCAAATTTTCTAATTGTTCATCCCTTACTGCTGTTATTCTCACTCTATTTTCCTTTTTCTTTCGCTCTTTTTTTTTAACTGAGATGAAATTGACATAACACAAAATTAAACCTTTTAAAGTGTAGTATTTAATGGCATTTAATACACTCACAATATTTTATAACCACCAGCTTTATCTAATTCCAAAACATCTTCAGTACCCCAGAAGAAAACCCTTACCCATCAAGCAGTCAGTAGCACTCCCCTTTCCTTACATTTTCATTTTTAAGTTGTGTTTTTATAGGCAGACATTTTTAATTTTGATGAAGGTTCAGTTTGATTCTTTACTTTTTAGTGTTTATTGAGAACTCACTGCTATATTCTGTTTTCTTCTAGAAGCTTTATTTTTTCACATCTTTATTGAAGTATATTTGCTTTACAATGTTGTGTTAGTTTCTACTGTACAACAAAGTGAATCAGCTGTATGTATACATGTATCTCCATATCCCCTCCCTCTTGAGCCTCCCTCCCAAACTCCCTATCCCACGCCTCTAGGTCGTCACAAAGCAGGGAGTCGATCTTCCTGAGTTATGCAGCAACTTCCCACTAGCTATCCATTTTACATTTGGTAGTGTATGTATGTGAATGCTACTCTCTCACTTCATCCCGGCTTCCCCTCCCATCCCTGTGTCCTCAAGTCTGTTCTTTACGCCTGCATCTTTATTCCTGCCTTGCCACTAGGTTCATCAGAACCGGTTTTTTAGATTCCATATATATGCTTTAGCATACAGTATTTGTTTTTCTTTTTCTGACTTACTTCACTCTGTATGACAGATTCTAGGTCCATCCACCTCACTGTAAATAACTCAATTTTGTTTCTTTTTATGGCTGAGTAATATTCCATTGTATATAAGTGCCACATATTCTTTATCCATTCAAAGTTCAGTGGACATTTAGGTTGCTTCTATGTCCTGACTATTTAGAAACTTTATACTGATTACTCCTGCACATAAATATAGCATCTATCTCAAATCAGTTTTATGTGTGGTGTGATATCAAGGCCAAGGGTTTGTTTTTGTTTTTTTCATGTGTTCCTCCAGTTGTCCCAGAACAATTTGCTAAAAAAACTTTTCTTTTTCTTTTGAATTACCTGATGCCTTTGTTGAAAATAAGTTGACTATATATGTATGGATCTCTTTTGAACTTTATTTTTCCCTTTTTATGTCATTCATTTTCATAGAAGCTTCATAGTAAATCTTTAAATAAGGTAGTGTGAATCCAAACCTTTGTTCTTTTATTTCAAGGTTTTTGTAGAGGAGGGAGCTGGTTTATGGTATTTTCACTTAAATTTTAGAATTAACTTGTCAACTTCCTAAACACAAAAACCTGCTGAGATATTGATTTTAATTACCTTGAACTTATAGATCAATTTAGGGAGAATTGACATCTTTACAAGATCGAGTGTTCTGATCCATGAAAGTGGTCTATTTTCCTTGTATTAGGTCATCTTTAATTTCTCACAGTAATCTTTTATAATTTTCAGTATAGAAGCATACTTTGTAGTTTTCAGTACAGAAACATACTTTGTTAAATTTATCTATTTTATTTATTTTTGTGCCAATATTGTAAATAAATATTTAAAATTTTTACAGACTTTGTTGCTATTATATAAAAATAAAACTGAGTTAGTACATTGAGCCTCTGTCCTGTGGCCCTACTAAGTTAATTTATTAGTTCTTGCAATTATTGTTCATATACATTACGATTTTCTACATAAGCAGTGATGCCATCTGTTAATAAAACAGCTTATTATTTATTTTTGAATCTCTATGGATTCCCCTCCTTTTTTTGCATTATTACATTGCCAGGGACCTCTAGTATAACACTGAACAGAAGTGATGTGAGTGGGTATTCTTGCCTTTTTCCTAGTCTTAGGTGAGATTATACCGTTTCTCATCATTAGGGAAGACACTAGCTGTAAGTTTTTTGTAATACACTTTACCATATTGAACAACTTTTCTTCTAGCCCTAGTTTGCTGATAATTTTTACAATAAATGAGTGTTAACTTTATTGAATGCTTTTCTACACTTACTGATGTAATCACGTTTTCCCATTATTCTCTTATGGGAAAACATATTGATCAATTTTTTTTTAATTTTTAAAAAATTGATTATTTTTGGCTGCGTTGGGTCTTCATTGATGTGCACAGGCTTTCTCTAGCTGTGGCAAGTGGGGGCTACTGTTCGTTGCAGTGCATGGGCTTCTCACTGCAGTGGCTTTTCTTGCTGTAAAGCACGGGCTCTAGGTACACGGGCTTCAGTAGTTGTGGCTCATGGGCTCTAGAGCGCAAGCTCAGTAGTTGTGGTGCACAGCTTAGTAGCTCCGCGGCATGTGGGATCTTCCCAGACCAGGACTCGAGCCCGTGTTCCCTGCATTGACAGACGGAATCTTAACCACTGTGCCACCAGGGAAGTCCCTATTGATCAATTTTTAAATGTTAATCCAGCATTGCATTCCTGATATAAACTCCACTTGGTCACTATTGTCCTTTATATTTCTATGTTCAGTTTACTACTTAAGGATTTTTTATCAATGTTCTTAATGGCCATTAGCCTGGGATTTTCTTATCCATATTTCTTTCCTTCTTCCTTTTCTGTGATACCTACTTAAGGTTGAAACTTGGATCATTCCTGGTGGATCTTCTATCCTCATGTAAATGGTCTAAGTCTACAAGCACTGCATTAATGGATCCCACAAATTTTGATATTTAAATTTTGTTATTTTAATTATCATTTAGTTCAAACTTTTTTTCACTTCTCTTGCAGTTTATTTTGACCTGTTATTTTTAAGTGGTGTATTTAATTTTCAAGTACTTGGGGTTTTCCTGGTAACTTATTACTGATTTATATTTTAATTTTGTTATAGAAAAAATAGAACTCTAATATTTTAGCTTTCCCAAATTTGTTGAGACTTGTGTTGTGGTCTAGCATAGAGTCTATCTTGATGAAAGTTCACATGCACATGAATGTGTATTTGGCAGTCATTGAGTATAATGGTATACAAATGTCAATAATTCAGGGTGTTTGTTCATATTTTGTTCAGTTAGTATTTAGATTTTCTATATCTTTAGTGATAATTTTCTTGTTCTGTCTTCTAGAAGGAAGTGTTAAAATTTTCTACCTGTGATTGTGAATTTCTTTGGTTCTCTCATTTGCTTTTTTTTTAACATCTTTATTGGGGTATAATTGCTTTAAATGGTGTGTTAGTTTCTGCTTTATAACAAAGTGAATCAGTTTTACATATACATATGTTCCCATATCTCTTCCCTCTTGCGTCTCCCTCCCTCCCACCCTCCCTATCCCACCCCTCCAGGCGGTCACAAAGCACCGAGCCGATATCCCTGTGCCATGCAGCTGCTTCCCACTAGCTATCTACCTTACGTTTGTTAGTGTATATATGTCCATGCCACTCTCTCGCCCTGTCACAACTCACCCTTCCCCCTCCCCATATCCTAAAGTCCATTCACAAGTAGGTCTGTGTCTTTATTCCTGTCTTACCACTAGGTTCTTCATAACATTTTTTTTTCTTAAATTCCATATATGTGTGTTAGCATACAGTATTTGTCTTTTTCTTTCTGACTTACTTCACTCTGTATGACAGACTCTAGGTCTATCCACCTTATTACAAATAGCTCAATTTCGTTTCTTTTTATGGCTGAGTAATATTCCATTGTATATATGTGCCACATCTTCTTTATCCATTCATCCGATGATGGGCACTTAGGTTGTTTCCATCTCCGGGCTATTGTAAATAGAGCTGCAGTGAACATTTTGGTACATGACTACTTTTGAATTTTGGTTTTCTCAGGGTATATGCCCAGTAGTGGGATTGCTGGGTCATATGGTAGTTCTATTTGTAGTTTTTTAAGGAACCTCCATACTGTTCTCCATAGTGGCTGAACCAATTCACATCCCCACCAGCAGTGCAAGAGTGATCCCTTTTCTCCACACCCTCTCCAGCATTTATTGTTTCTAGATTTTCTGATGATGGCCGTTCTGACTCGTGTGAGATGATATCTCATTGTAGTTTTGATTTGCATTTCTCTAATGATTAATGATGTTGAGCATTCTGTCATGTGTTTGTTGGAAGTCTGTATATCTTCTTTGGAGAAATGTCTATTTAGGTCTTCTGCCCATTTTGGGATTGGGTTGTTTGTTTTTTTGTTATTGAGCTGCATGAGTTGCTTGTGAATTTTGGAAATAAATCCTTTGTCAGTTGCTTCATTTGCAAATATATTCTCTCATTCTGAGGGTTGTCTTTTGGTCTTGTTTATGGTTTCCTTTGCTGTGCAAAAGCTTTGAAGTTTCGTTAGGTCCCATTCGTTTGTTTTTGTTTTTATTTCCATTTCTCTAGGAGGTGGGTCAAAAAGGATCTTGCTGTGATTGATGTCATAGAGTGTTCTGCCTATGTTTTCCTCTAAGAGTTTGATAGTTTCTGGCCTTACATTTAGGTCTTTAATCCATTTTGAGCTTATTTTTGTGTATGGTGTTAGGGAATGATCAGATGTCATACTTTTACATGTACCTGTCCAGTTTTCCCAGCACCACTTATTGAAGAGGCTGTCCTTTCTCCACTGTACATTCCTGCCACCTTTATCAAAAATAAGGTGTCCATATGTGCATGGGTTTATCTCTGGGCTTTCTATCCTGTTCCATTGATCTTTCTGTTTTTGTGTCAGTGCCATACTGTCTTGATTACTATAGCTTTGTAGTATAGTCTGAAGTCAGGGAGCCTGATTCCTCCAGCTCCGTATTTCGTTCTCAAGATTGCTTTGGCTATTTGGGGTCTTTTGTGTTTCCATACAAATTGTGAAATTTTTTGTTCTAGTTCTGTGAAAAATGCCAGTGGTAGTTTGATAGGGATTGCATTGAATCTATAGATTGCTTTGGGTAGTAGAGTCATTTTCACAATGTTGATTCTTCCAATTCAAGAACATGGTATATCTCTCCATCTATTTGTATCATCTCTAATTTCTTTCATCAGTGTCTTATAATTTTCTGCATACAGGTCTTTTGTCTCCTTAGATAGATTTATTCCTAGATATTTTATTCTTTTTGTTGCAGTGGTAAATGGGAGTGTTTTCTTGATTTCACTTTCAGATTTTTCATCATTAGTGTATAGGAATGCCAGAGATTTCTGTGCATTAATTTTGTACCCTGCTACTTTACCAAATTCATTGATTAGCTCTAGTAGTTTTCTGGTAGCATCTTTAGGATTCTCTATGTATAGTATCAGGTCATCTGCAAACAGTGACAGCTTTACTTCTTCTTTTCCGATTTGGATTCCTTTTATTTCCTTTTCTTCTCTGATTGCTGTGGCTAAAACTTCCAAAACTATGTTGAATAAGAGTGGTGAGAGTGGGCAACCTTGTCTTGTTCCTGATCTTAGTGGAAATGCTTTCAGATTTTCACCATTGAGGATGATGTTGGCTGTGGGCTTGTCATATATGGCCTTTATTATGTTGAGGAAAGTTCCCTGTATGCCTGCTTTCTGCAGGGTTTTTATCATAAATTGGTGTTGAATTTTGTCAAAAGCTTTCTCTGCATCTATTGATATGATCATATGGTTTTTCTCCTTCAATTTGTTAATATGGTTTATCACATTGATGGATTTGCGTATATTGAAGAATCCTTGCATTCCTGGAATAAACCCCACTTGATCATGGTGTATGATCCTATTATTGTGCTGTTGGATTCTGTTTGCTAGCATTTTGTTGAGAATTTTTGCATCTATGTACATCAGTGATATTGGCCTGTAGTTTTCTTTCTTTGTGACATCTTTGTCTGGTTTTGGTATCAGGGTGATGGTGGCCTTGTAGAATGAGTTTGGGAATGTTCCTCCCTCTGCTATATTTTGGAAGAGTTTGAGAAGGATAGGTGTTAGCTATCTAAATGTTTGATAGAATTCACCTGGAAAGCCACCTGGTCCTCGGCTTTTTTTTTGTTGGAAGATTTTTAATCACAGTCTCAATTTCAGTGCTTGTGATTGGCCTGTTTACATTTTCTATTTCTTCCTTGTTCAGTCTTGGAAGGTTGTGCTTTTCTAAGAATTTGTCCACTTCTTCCAGGTTGTCCATTTTATTGGCATAGAGTTTCTTGTAGTAATCTCTCATGATCGTTTGTATTTCTGCAGTGTCAGTTGTTACTTCTCCTTTTTCATTTCTAATTCTATTTATTTGAGTCTTCTCCCTTTTTATCTTGATGAGTCTGGCTAATGGTTTCTCTATTTTGTTTATCTTCTCAAAGAACCAGCTTTTAGTTTTATTGATCTTTGCTATTGTTTCCTTCATTTCTTTTTCATTTATTTCTGATCTGATTTTTATGATTTCTTTCCTTCTGCTAACTTTGGGGTTTTTTTTGTTCTTCTTTCTCTAATTGCTTGAGGTGCAAGGTTAGGTTGTTTATTCGAGATGTTTCCTGCTTCTTAAGGTGGGCTTGTATTGCTATAAACTTCCCTCTTAGAACTGCTTTTGCTGCATCCCATAGGTTTTGGGTCGTTGTTTCTCCATTGTCATTTGTTTCTGGGTATTTTTTAATTTCCTCTTTGATTTCTTCAGTGATCACTTCATTATTAAGTAGTGTATTGTTTAGCCTCCATGTGTTTATACTTTTTACATATCTTTGCCTGTAATTGATATCTAGTCTCATGGCATTGTGGTCGGAAAAGATACTTGATACAATTTCAATTTTCTTAAACTTACCAAGGCTTGATTTGTGACACAAGATATGATCTATCCTGGACAATGTTCCATGAGCACTTGAGAAAAATGTGTATTCTGTTGTTTTGGGATGGAGTGTCCTATAAATATAAATTAAGTCCATCTTGTTTAGTGTATCATTTACAGCTTGTGTTTCCTTATTTATTTTCATTTTGGATGATCTGTCCATTGGTGAAAGTGGGGTGTTAAAGTCCCCGACTATGAATGTGTTACTGACGATTTCCCCTTTTATGGCTGTTAGTATTTGCCTTATGTATTGAGGTGGTCCTATGTTGGGTGCATAAATATTTAAAATTGTTATATCTTCTTCTTGGATCGATCCCTTGATCATTATGTAGTGTCCTTCTTTGTCTCTTCTAATAGTCTTTATTTTAAAGTCTATTTTATCTGATATGAGAATTGCTACTCCACCTTTCTTTCGGTTTCCATTTGCATGGAATATCTTTTTCCATGCCCTTACTTTCAGTCTGTATGTGTCTCTAGGTCTGAAGTGGGTCTCTTGTAGACAGCAAATATATGTGTCTTGTTTTTGTATCCATTCAGCCAATCTGTGTCTTTTGGTGGGAGCATTTAGCCCATTTACATTTAAGGTAATTATCGATATGTATGTTCCTATTCCCATTTTCTTAATTGTTTTGGGTTCGTTATTATAGGTCTTTTCCTTCTCTTGTGTTTCTTGCCTAGAGAAGTTCCTTTAGCATTTGTTGTAAAGCTGGTTTGGTGGTGCTGAACTCTCTCAGCTTTTGCTTGTCTGTAAAGGTTTTAATTTCTCCATCAAATCTGAATGAGATCCTGGCTGGGTAGAGTAATCTTGGTTGCAGGTTTTTCTCCTCACTTTCAGTATGTCCTGCCACTCCCTTCTGGCTTGCAGAGTTTCTGCTGAGAGATCTGCTATTAACCTTATGGGGATTCCTTTGTGTGTTATTTGTTGTTTTTCCCTTGCTGCTTTTAATATGCTTTCTTTGTATTTAATTTTTGACAGTTTGATTAATGTGTGTCTTGGCTTATTTCTCCTTGGATTTATCCAAGGAGACTCTCTGTGCTTCCTGGACTTGATTAACTATTTCCTTTCCCATATTAGGGAAGTTTTCAACTATAATCTCTTCAAATATTTTCTCAGTCCCTTTCTTTTTCTCTTCTTCTTCTGGAACCCCTATAATTCGAATGTTGGTGCATTCAATGTTGTCCCAGAGGTCTCTGAGACTGTCCTCAGTTCTTTTCATTCTTTTTTCTTTATTCTGCTCTGCAGTAGTTATTTCCACTATTTTATCTTCCAGGTCACTTATCCATTCTTCTGCCTCAGTTATTCTGCTATTTATCCCATCTAGAGTATTTTTCATTTCATTTATTGTGTTGTTCATCATTGTTTGTCTCATCTTTAGTTTTTCTAGGTCCTTCTTAATTGTTTCTTGCATTTTGTCCATTCTATTTCCAAGATTTTGGATCATCTTTACTATCATTCTGAATTCTTTTTCAGGTAGACTGCCTATTTCCTCTTCATTTGTTAGGTCTTGTGCATTTTCATCTTGCTCCTTCATCTGCTGTGTGTTTTTCTGTCTTCTCATTTTGCTTATCTTTTTGTGTTTGGGGTCTTCTTTTTGCAGGCTGCAGGTTCGTAGTTCCCGTTGTTTTTGATGTCTGTTCCCAGTGGCTAAGGTTGGTTCAGTGGGTTGTGTAGGCTTCCTGGTGGAGGGGACTAGTGCCTGTGTTATGGTGGATGAGGCTGGATCTTGTCTCTCTAGTGGGCAGGTCCACGACTGGTGGTGTGTTTGGGGTGTCTGTGGACTTATTATGATTTTAGGCAGCCTCTCTGCTAATGGGTGGGGTTGTGTTCCTGTTTTGCTAGTTGTTTGGCATAGGTTGTCCAGCACTGTAGCTTGCTGGTCGTTGAGTGAAGCTGGGTGCTTGTGTTGAGATGGACATCTCTGAGAGATTTTCGCTGTTTGATATTATGTGGAGCTGGGAGGTTTCTTGTTGACCAGTGTCCTGAAGTTGGCTCTCCCACCTCAGAGGCACAACACTGACTCCTGGCGGCAGCACCAAGAGCCTTTCATCCACACGGAAAACGAGGAAAACGGGAAAAAAATCATAGATCTTTCTCTCGAAGTCCACCTCCTCAATTTGGCATGATTCGTTGTCTATTCATGTATTCCACAGGTGCAGGGTACATCAAGTTGATTGTGGAGCTTTAATCCGCTGCTTCTGAGACTGCTGGGAGAGATTTCCCTTTCTCTTCTTTGTTCTCACAGCTCACAGGGGCTCAGCTTTGGATTTGGCCCTGCCTCTGCGTGTAGGTCTCTGGAGGGTGTCTGTTTTTTGCTCAGACAGGACGGGGTTAAAGGAGCCGCTGATTCGGGAGCTCTGGCACACTCAGGCCGGGGGGAGGGAGGGGCACGGCATGCGGGGCGGACCTGTGGCGGCAGAGGCCGGCGTGATGTTGCACCAGCCTGAGGCCCGCCGTGCGTTCTCCCGGGGAAGTTGTCCCTGGATCCCGGGAACCTGGCAGTGGCGGGCTGCCCAGGCTCCCCGGAATAGGGGTGTGGATAGTGACCTGTGCTCGCACACAGGCCCCTTGGTGGCAGCAGCAGCAGCCTTAGCATCTCCCGCCCATCTCTGGGGTCCGCGTTTTTAGCCACGGCTCGCTCCCGTCTCTGGAGTACCTTTAAGCAGCGCTCTTAATCCCCTCTCCTCGCGCACCAGGAAACAAAGAGGGAAGAAAAAGTCTCTTGCCTCTTCGGCAGCTCCAGACCTTTTCCCGGACTCCCTCCCAGCTAGCCATGGTGCACTAACCCCTTCAGGCTGTATTCACTCAGCCAACCCCAGTCCTCTCCCTGCGCTCCGAGCAAACCCCGAGCCTCAGCTCGCAGCCCCGCCCACCCTGGCGGGTGAGCTGACAAGGCTCTCGGGCTGGTGAGTGCCGGTCGGCACTGATCCTCTGTGCGGGAATCTCCCCGCTTTGCCCTCCACACCCCTGTTGCTGTGCTCTTCTCTGCGGCTCCGAAGCTCCCTCCGCCTCCCCCAGTCTCCGCCTGCGAAGGGTCTTCCTAGTGTGTGGAAACCTTTCCTCCTTCACAGCTCCCTCCCACTGGTGCAGGTTCCGTCCCTATTCTTTTGTCTCTGTTTTTTTCTTTTTTTCTTTAGCCCTACCCAGGTATGTGGGGAGTTTCTTGCCTTTTGGGAGGTCTGAGGTCTTCTGCCAGCGTTCAGTAGGTGTTCTGTAGTTGTTGTTCCACATGTAGATGTATTTCTGGTGTATCTGTGGGGAGGAAGGTGATCTCCGCGTCTTACTCTTCCGCCATCTTCCCCTCTCCTCTCATTTGCGTTTTATGTATTTGAAGATCTTTTATTTTTTACACTTTTATGACTATCAAGTCTTCTTGATGAATTGTCTCTTTCCCAACTTTGTATGTCTCTCTTTATCTTAGATATATTTGTTGTCTTGAAGTCTACTTTGTCTTATATTGGAGTAGTAATACCAGATTTCTTATGCTTACTGTTTGTCTGATTTTTTTTATCTCTTTATTTTCAGTCTATTTTTGTCTTTATATTTATAGTCTTTCTATTGTAGACAGCATATAGACCGGTCTTGATCTTTATCCAGTTTAACCACCTTTCCTTTTATTTTATTTTTTAATAAATTTATTTATTTATTTATTATTTATGTTTGGTTGTGTTTGGTCTTCATTGCTGTGAGTGGGCTTTCTCTAGTTTAGGTGGGTGGGGGCTACTCTTCATTGTGGTGCACTGGTTTCTCATTGTGGTGGCTTCTCTTGTTGTGGAGCATGGGCTCTAGGTGCATGGGCTTCAGTAGTTGTGGCTCGCAGGCTCTAGAGCACAGGCTCAGTAGTTGTGGCACACAGGCGTAGTTGCTCCACAGCATGTGGGATCTTCCCAGACTGGTGATTGAACCCATGTTCCCTGCATTGGCAGACAGATTGTTAACCACTGTGCCACCAGGAAAGTCCCCCACCATTCCTTTTAAATCATTTGTAGTCTTTTGGTCCATTTACATTAAATATACTTATATATTTGGAGATAATTGGATTTATGCCTACCTTTTAGCTTTTTTTTTTGTCCCTTTTAATTTTCTCTTCTCTCCATGCTTTTTTTTTTTTACATTCTCCATGCTTTGCTTTATTCTTTTGGCAAAGAATTGAATAACTGCCAAATTATTGAATATTTTAGTGTTCTGTATCAACTTCTCTATTTATGTTTATCTTTACTTCTAATTAGCTTTATTTAGGGGTTTCATATGGATTATAGTATGTACCTTTAACTTACAACTATCTTAGAATTAATATTTTATTTCTAGAATTTTCATTTGGTTCATTTTTATAATTTCCCTGTCTCTGTATATATGCCCTATTCATTCATTATGAGCATCTTTTTTCTTTAACTATTCTGAACATATTTTAATGGGTTCTTTAAAGTCCTTACCTATTAATACCACATCTGAGTCATTTTAGAATATGTTTCTATTGACATACATGTAATTGGGGTCTTGGAAGAAGAGAGAGTGGGGAGAAAAAATAATTTAGGAAATACATTGACTGATATAAAAGAAATTTATCTTTTCTTTCAAAATTTGAAAGCCATATTAATATTGAAACCTAAAATTATAATACTAGGTCATGGGTGTTGTAACATATGTAAATATAATCTATATTACAGCAGTAGTACACAGGATGGGGCAAGGAAGAATGTAATGATAGTGGTGCATGGTTTTTATATTTTATATGGAGCTATATTATATTAACTATAAGTGGACTCTGATAATTTAAAGGTACATATTATAACCATACAACAATTACTAAAAAATACAGAGAACTATAGCTAAAAAGCCAATAACAGAATTAAAATATAATGATAATAAATATTTTATTAACCCAAAATAGTGCAAGAAAGAATGAAGAAAAATTATACAGAGGTATATGGAAAATAAAAAGCAAAATGGTAGACTTAAAGCCAACCATATTGATAATTACTTTATACTCTAGTTTTTCATTGCTTTGATTAGTCTAATACTGGGTAAAATGCTTTAAAGCTTCTTCATAGTTTTCTTTAAATCTCATGGATTTTGTACAATTTTCACTTTGTAAAATCTAATACTATGATATTTACCCTTAATGGGGTCAATCTAATTTTATCTTCTTGTGGATTGTAACTCTTATTTTTCTGTTGAAAGCTCTTTTTAATCTCAGATGTGTCATTTTGAAAAAAAATTTTGTCGCATTATTTTAATTTAATGTTATGTTTTAAATTAGATATTATAATCCTATTATTCTTATTTATATAACAGGCAGTGTTGTTTTTATTACCTACCGTTTTATAATCCTCCCTTTTTTAAAAGTGATTTGTGGTGTTTTATTTGACTTTAATCTGTTTTTATATAACTTCTGTTTCCTCCATTTCACTTATTTAGAAGATGTCTTGCATGTGTGTTTTGATTAGTTTAGGTTACTTACATACCTTTAAATTATATTGGGAAGCAAACATATTAATTTGATCATCTTAATAGAAGCTTCCTTTTTTGAAAGAAGAAAATAACAGGTCTATACATTCCTTATTCATGTAATAAAATAATTAATGACTATGATAATAAATGTTTTTATTTATTAAGTGCACACTTAAAGGTGGTAGGGTAAACCTTGAATTTTTTTGGTTTGTAAACCTTGAATTTTTAAAATTTTCCAGTTACCCCATGAGATATGTATTAGAATGTTATAAATTTGATACATATATAATATATTTTATATATGTGCCTAAATAGTGAGGATACTCATACTGCCTTTCTCACATTTCTCTTTTAAGTAGTAAATGTCTTCATATAGATAAAGCAGCTTGGAAAAATTTAGAACATAATGCTGCAGTGAACAGATGCTGGGAACAGCAACAATAATGGTAGTCATTATAGTAACTGGTTGAGGTAACATTTGAACCCAGATATGTCTTAACTGTAGAACTGTTTGCTTAACCACTATACCTTAATTCTCTCCACATCCTTGCTTCATTTTGTTGGCATAATCTGAAAGTTTAATCCCATGGTCACATATTACATTTGCACAGTTATATTCAATTACAATATCTGTACAAATACGTAACATTACAGAAAGTCACATTATTGAATTTATTTCATCATTGCCTTCTGTTTTGCAGCATTAGATACAACATGATCAACAATTAATCACATATCAAAGAGAATTTTGTTGTCACCTCTTGCTCCATGGTACCACCTTCACATCACTTTTATTTTATCTTTTATTTCCCCCATTGGCAGTATTATGTTCTCAAGAAGAATTGTTCAAGAAGCACTCTAGGAATAATATAATTCCTCAATGTTGATATTATTAACCCTTCTTTACATTTCCTCATAATTGTCTTGATTAGTCATATCTCTCAGTTATAAATGAAAGATATACAACACAGTACCTTAAAAGGAGGAAAGGAAATTCATAATCTTCTATAATCATGAGTCTAGCTTCAGTCTTAGTGGAATCCAGGAGTCCAGGATCTAAAGAAGCATCTGACCTTGTGCTCATTCCACATCTCTTAGTTCTTAATTCTATGTTTCTTGGCTTCAATCAATTCTGCAGTCAATTTTTTCTTTAGATGATTGGCAAAAAAGCCTTTTTAAGTTCTAAATTCAGTTATCTACTTTGCAATTTTAGTAAAATGTGAACTTTTCTCTCCCCTTTTCTACATAGAAGTCCAAGTGTCGAGGGATGGGCCTGACTTGGGTCACTAAGATATTCACTGACCCAAGAATAGGAACTCTGGGTAGTCTGGTTATATCCCCAGTGGAGGTAAGGTACCCCATGATTATCAGCCCTTCCAATATCTCATAGTCTAGAAGAGAATGTCCCCTAAGAGAAAGGGAAAGGGAGTTAGTTGCAAACATGGCCAGGCAGCTATAAAGCATAAGTGACACCATGCACCACTAGTGTGCCATGTGCTCTAATGCAAGCCTTTATGACCATGTATGTCATGTTAATAATTACAACAAGCTTACATTATCAAACAACCCTACATACCACGAAATATGAAGTACAGTCTGATAGACAACAGCAAGGGCTCCCTCCCTACTTACGTTCATTGGTCAATTAATCCAATTGTTCTTGTTTTGCTTTTGTGGAAGAGCTCAGTTTTCTAGAGGCCTTAGAAGCTATATGATGACACTGGTTGGAGAGTTCCCTCTTTGTGGACTATTATGACTTAAAAATTCCTTTTATCAGGGCTTCAGGGTTAGGCTTTAGGTTTCTAATTTGTATATGCAGTTTTCTTGAAGAACATAGGCAGTTTGATTGAGGAAACTTCTTGGGATATGAAACATTATCAGGCACCATTACTTATCATGGTATTTAAATCATGACTCTACCTTTAGAGAAAAAGTGATTCTTTCTGTCTTGGCCTCAGGCTGCTGAAGTGAGTAATAGAGCATCACTTATTTCCTGAGGCAATAACCTCCTAAATGAATTCTTTTAAGGGCCAGTGATGTACACCTTCCATTCAGGAAGGAAGTGTGCATCTGGAGGCACTGGTAAAGATTTCTTATCTCACTCTGGCTTGGGAAGAATATGGCTACTGCAAATTTTCTACTTTCATGAAAATTTGACCTTCAGGTTCCTTACATTTTGTACACAGAATAGACTTCTCCACAAAGCTGTATGCTATTCTCTGCTTTTAAAAGGGCAGCTTGGGATGGCACTTATTTCATTGTGGCAGCACCATTATGACTAGATACCACATCCTTAACGTTATTACATTTTTTGATCAAGACCCAAAGACTTCAGGTCAAGACTATCCCAAAAGATATGGTAATACACTTCTTTGGTATAATCTCAAAGTAACTGCCAGTTTTCCATTGGAAAGCCAAACTAGTTAGACATAGAACATAAGAATAGAACTTCCTCAAAGGAACTAGGGGAGTGAAGAATGTAATGTACGTTAGGCACACAAATTATTGTTCTTTTTACCTTTGATTCCTTTCCACTGAATTATGAGTGAGCTCCCAACCCCCACACTACCTGCTCATCCTTCACCTCAGTGAGGCTATTTTCAGGCTGTTGTGGAATTAAGTGTGTAGAATTAAATTAATATTTTTCCTTCTAACACTTGTAAAATAAACAAAAGGAAGAAATTTGAAAAAGAAACTATGTCTCTGATATAGAAATAGGACCTGTACTACAAATAGAAAGGTTTCATCCACATAAATGAAAATAGTACCAGGTGAAGGAAAACACTGGGGATCATTCATTTTTATAATTGCAATCAGGGTACATATTTTTAAATTTTAGTCACAGACATATAAATGCAGTATTAGCAACTCTCAACTTGAAGAAGAAGCTACTGTTGTTCTGGGTAGACCACAGAGGAAACAATACCAACTGCATGTTATATTTATACAATTTAAAATGGCAGTGCTCAGTATTTTCTGTCTCTGACCTCTAACAGAGAATCCTGCCCTAGACAATATAGCTGGTGTCAGACCACAGGGAACCCTGTTCAGCATGTTCCACACTCTTATGGGTAGGCTTGACCTTCCTCTATCCTGGTTTGGAGGACAATTAGATTCATCATTAACAAAATTAGAGGTATAAATTGAGAAAATATTATAAAAAAATCTTCTAAATAAAACTACAGGAATAAGTTGTGTCATCATTCTTAGACCTGTTTGTAAGTTTGTTCAGTTATGATTTTTAATTATTGTCAGTGTTCCTTTCATCCTTGGTAAACTATAAGCTTCAGATTGTCTTTTTCATATTGAGATATTAGTGCTTCTCACACTTTCTGATCATGGTATATGCTCAATAAATGCAATGATTAAAGAAATGGGTTATTATATGTATTTTATATATAGTCACATGTATGTATGTTATGCATACACACACATATAAAAAGCTATATAGAGATTCAGGAATATACAGCTGCATACATACACACATATACATTATTCTTTCAATCAGGTGTGAGTTTTAGTGAGTATGAACAAATGTGTAAATTTCAAAGGATAGTATAAAGAAAGCTTATTTGAGGTGAGTGTCAGAGATGCATGTGGATATGATATAGAGGCCAAGAGGGCATTGGAAACTTCACACTGGCTGTCAGCACTATACTGAGTTCCATGAAATCAGCCAGAGGAAGGACTGTACTCTTGTGTCTAGTACAATACCAGGTATAGAGGACATGCTACAGCAATGCTTGTCTATTGAATAAATTATCAAAAACATGAATGGGCAAGAGGATTTTTTTCCCTACCTGCTGTGGGAAGTTTCTTACAGTTATTACCTCCATGAAATAGAGTAGTATCTGGAGAGAATCCATAGCTAAAATCATGATGAAATTTCATTTTTTGAAGTCATGATGGGTCTCTTTTTAGCCTGTCATATAAATGAAGAAGATTACAAACATAACACTGTATGTGCTTAACCTGACACAATTCCTTCCTTTTGAGGGGTTATCTGTTGTTTGATTAATATTATGCATTGAATGAGCAAATAGTGCAGAAGTAAATGTGATACTTTCCTTTCATTACCACTTATTGAGGTTTTGCTATATACCAGCCACATGCTTTATCCTGTATCTATGTCATCTTTCTTATATAATCTACATATGTACATCTATGTAGGGCTTACACCCACTTGAGGAGAAACTCCAATGTTTAGAGATCAAGAAAGATGTCTTGGGACATACATTGCCCTAGTGACAGGGAAGTTTACCTCTACAGCAGCTGGGCAGAATCCCCACTACAATAAAAATGCAAGTTTACTCCCTCACATATCTACCTACTTTTCCTCTCCCCTTTTAATCCCTGATTCTGGATGAGATGTAATAGGCATTAAATGGTTACAGTCCACTTTCATGCATTGTCTCCAGACACTCAGAAACCTCCAAAATAAAAAAAGGAATAAAAACTAAAACTATACAACAGCTTATTTTATGTTACTAAATAACCAGAAACAAGCTGAAGTGTAAAAAATTAAGGGAGTATATCACTTAATGAAATCATAGTTAGGAAAGTAAACTACTGGGGGGGAAACAGTATAAGAATCATCATTATCATCATCATATTAGACACCATTTTATAGTACCAGTCTATTCTAGCCCCTATGGCTGCTGCCTTATATAATTCTACCATATAATCTTTAAAGCAAACCTAGGTATTATTTTCTCCATTACAAAAATTATTTACCTTAAGGTAAATAATAACCAATTAGCATATATATTAGTTGAACTTCTGAATTCAAAGCCCAGGTTCTAGGATATCACTCTTGTGTACCATCATGCAATATGTTTTAAATTCATCTATTCATCCTAAAAATATTTGTGGATCATGTTATATGAGAAAGGAACTGTTCTATGCAGTGGAGAAATAGCTGTGGGCAAGATAGTAAGGGTCCCTGCAATCATGGAAATAGAATATATTAGTAGGTACAAAGAAATGGATGCCAGGATAGATTTCCTGGATCCAAATTCCCATTCACCATGGTTTCCTAATTGTCTCTGTAGTGAGGAAGTGAGATGTGCCAGCCATTACCACAATTAAGGGAGATATGTTGGGGAAAGTTTCACTTAGCTCAACATCTGGCACATTATGTGTTCAATAAATTTTACTTGTGACCCTTTGAGAAAACATACATTTAAAAATAACTGATTATGTTACATACATCAAATGCTAGCTCCTGAAAAATATCACCAAATCTACCTTACTCTCTTATGATAGCAAGAGATAGCCCACCTTGGCAGAGTCTCAGCAGTATATCAGAGAGGGAAGGACATTCTGAAATTTCATTCAAGGTGAATCTTTCAGTATGGGGGCTTGAGAAAGAAAGCAATACAGAATTCCCCTTGAGTAGTAGGGCTTGCATTCTAACATCAAGGTCTCGTTTTTCTTCTTCTAGAATTAAGTTATCTGAGGATCTCTTCTTAGAGGAGAAACTAATGGGTCAAAATAGAACATGGGTGATGTCAGAGAGTATACGAAAGGCAGAATTTAGTTTATCAAGGTAGCAGGTTCCTCCAGTGTGCAGGATGTAGCCAAGAGACTTTTGCTTCACTGATCCAATACCAGTCTTTCAGAGGTACACAATGGTCTGTTTAAAGCCAAAATACCCCTATGATATTGTCAAATAGTTTTGTAATGGTTCAGTGCTTACTCATCAAGAATAGTTTAGTGCTAGACAATGAATTTTGTAGTATCAATATCATTAGTAGATCTAAAGCAAAAGAAAAGTAGTGGGTCTTACTTATAAGATCTGAGAAAATTAGACACCTCCAAATAAATACTGTCTGCTCTGTAGTTCTCATGCAAGTTCTATTCCTGTGAAAGTTCAGTTACAAAAGCTGACTTCCACCAAAGACCCTCCAGTATTGTCTTCGTAGACATAGGATACACCTTTTCCAGATAAGAGAGGATAGTGATTTTAGATTTCTGGCTGTCTAGTATATTGTTGTTTGCCTGCCTTGTCATCTATTAGTTGGGCCTCAGTTACTGATTCATTTCAAAGAATTGGAACCAAGAGAAATTGTGTGGCTCACAAGGGAAAATGTGTACAAACTCAGCAGTCGGTTTGATTGTATGCTTTAACCCTTCACACATACACTGTAACAGATATTAGACTTGTACTAAAGAGTTATTACATGCAAAATAAATAAAGCAATATAAATAATAAATGCCTTATAAGTAACGTAATTAAATGTAACCTAAACCAGGTAGGTAAGAAAATAAACAATAAAGGAATACAGATTAAATGATGATAATTTATCATATTTTTTGTGGATATTGAGGGGAAGCCGTCGCCGTCTACATAGCCATCTACTTGGTTAGAAGGTCTTTAGTAGAAGCCATTTCTTTCCAAAGAACGTCTGCTTCTAATGGGTTCCTAAAATTTCTTAGCTTGATATCTCCAGTAATGATTTAAAATGGTTTATGCATCTTTGATTGAAATACATCACTCTCAACCTCATGGAATTTTACTTCTGCACTAGCCTCAACAGTATCTGATAAGGTTTTTTTCCCCAGAGTTTGAAGGCTATCTTTCTCTCACAAATATTAGACAAGACCTCCAGAATTTAATAGTTGTTTAGGAAGATATTGAGGAAAGCTATTTGTGTCTCTTGATTTAAAGGAGACCCTAAGCTAAAACCAGGCCAGCAGAAGTTTCCACCAGTTTAGCTGCTATGCCTATTGCCACTGGTCAAGACAGATATATTAGTAAGGTGGTCTCTGAGGATTCCAATGAAGTTGAATCAGAACACCAAGAGTTTTTCTGTCCACATTACTCAGATACAAATTGGTAGAAAGTTTTATTATAATTACAACTGGATGAATTTCTTGAGTCACCTGCAGTATTTGACTAGGATTGCTTACAATAGTGAAGAGGTGATATTCCTACACTCATACATCGTCCTGTTGCTAACTCAAAAGGAACAATTCAATGAACCCCAAGAGTTAAGCTCATTGTCATTAAAGCAAACCTTAGGCCATGGGAGTTTGAGAGTATCTGAGAATGTTGCTAATCTGAGCTTCAGATTTCTGTTTATTCTATCCCTTCTGAAGATTGGAGCAATATGGACAATAGGGTTACTGTGTGACTGGAAAAGATGTGCAAACTCTTCAATCATGGTCTCATTAAAATAATTTTGCCTAGTACTATCTCAGAGATAGTTTGGGAACACAAAATCATGTAATATATTGCTACTGGCAGAGCTGGAATTCTCTAAAGAGGCTTTAATCCACCCCCCAAATAAACAAACAATTACTGTATATTTTTTAACATCTTTATTGGAGTATAATTACTTTACAATGTTGTGTTAGTTTCTGCTGTATAACAAAGTGAATCAGCTATATGTATACATATGTCCTCATATCCCCTCCCTCTTGTGTCTCCCTCCCACCCCGCTAGGTGGTCACAAAACACCGAGCTGATCTCCCTGTGCTATGCAGCTGCTTCCCACTAGCTATCTATTTTAAATTTGGTAGTGTATATATGTCAATGCTACTGTCTCACTTTGTCCCAGCTTATTTTTACCATCCCCATGTCCTCAAGTCCATTCTCTACATCTATATCTTTATTCCTGCCTGCCCCAAGGTTCATCAGAACTTTTTTTTATTCCATATATATGTGTTAGCATATGGTATTTGTTTTTCTCTTTCTGACTTACTTCACTCTGTATGACAGACTCTAGGCTCCAACCACTTCACTACAAATAACTCAATTTTGTTTCTTTTTATGGCTGAGTAATATTCCATTGTATATATGTGCCACATATTTATCCATTCATCTGTTGATGGACACTTAGTTTGCTTCCATGTCCTGGCTATTGTAAATAGAGCTGCAATGAACATTTTGGTACATGACTCTTCTTGAATTATGGTTTTCTTATGATATATGCCCAGTAGTGGGATTGCTAGGTTGTATGGTAGTTCTATTTTTAGTTTAGTTTTTTTTTTTACGTCTTTATTTCAGTATAATTGCTTTACAATGGTGTGTTAGTTTCTGCTTTATAACAAAGTGAATCTGTTATACATATACATATGTTCCCATATCTCTTCCCTCTTGTGTCTCCCTCCCTCCCACCCTCCCTATCCCACCCCTCCAGGCGTTCACTAAGCAACGAGCTGATCTCCCTGTGCTATGTGGCTGCTTCCCACTAGCTATCTACCTTACATTTGGTAGTGTATATTTGTCCATGCCTCTCTCGCTTTGTCACAGCTTACCCTTCCCCTCCCCATATCCTCAAGTCCATTCTCTAGTAGGTCTGTGTCTTTATTCCCGTCTTACCCCTAGGTTCTTCATGACATTTTTTTTTCTTAAATTCCATCTATATGTGTTAGCATACGGTATTTGTCTTTCTCTTTCTGACTTACTTCACTCTGTATGACACACTCTAGGTCCATCCACCTCACTACAAATATCTTAATTTCGTTTCTTTTTATGGCTGAGTAATATTCCATTGTATATATGTGCCACATCTTCTTTATCCGTTCATCCGATGATGGACACTTAGGTTGTTTCCATGTCCTGGCTATTGTAAATAGAGCTGCAGTGAACATTGTGGTACACGACTCTTTTTGAATTATGGTTTTCTCAGGGTATATGCCCATTAGTGGGATTGCTGTGTCATGTGGTAGTTCTATTTTTAGTTTTTTAAGGAACCTCCATACTGTTCTCCATAGTGGCTGTATCAATTTTTCATTGCCACCAGAAGTGCAAGAGGGTTCCCTTTTCTCCACACCCTCTCCAGCATTTATTTGTAGAGTTTTTGATGATGGCCATTCTGACTGGTGTGAGGTGATAACCTCATTGTAGTTTTGATTTACATTCCTCTAATGATTAGTGATGTTGAGCATCCTTTCATATGTTTGTTGGCAATCTGTATATCTTCTTTGGAGAAATGTCTATTTAGGTCTTCTTTCCATTTTTGGATTGGGTTGTTTGTTTATTTGATATTGAGCTGCATGAGCTGTTTGTAAATTTGGAGATTAATCCTTTTTCAGTTGCTTCATTTGCAAATATTTTCTCCAGTTCTGAGGGTTGTCTTTTTGTCTTGTTTGTGGTTTCCTTTGCTGTGCAAAAGCTTTTAAGTTTCATTAGGTCCCATTTGTTTATTTTTGTTTTTATTTCCATTTCTCTAGGAGGTGGGTCAGAAAGGATCTTGCTGTGATTTATGTCATAGAGTGTTCTGCCTATGTTTTCCTCTAAGAGTTTTATAGTGTCTGGCCTTACATGTAGGTCTTTAATCCATTTTGAGTTTATTTTTGTGTATGGTGTTAATAAGTGTTCTACTTTCATTCATTTACATGTAGTTGTCCAGTTTTCCCAGCACCACTTATTGAAGAGGCTGTCTTTTCTCCATTGTATATTCTTGCCTCCTTTATCAAAGATAAGGTGACCATATGTCCATGGGTTTATCTCTGGGCTTTCAATCCTGTTCCATTGATGGGGTTTATCCCAGAAATGCAAGGATTCTTCAATATATGCAAATCAATCAATGTGATACACCATATTAGCAAATTGAAGGATAAAAACCATATGATAATCTCAATTGATGCAGAAAAAGCTTTTGATAAAATTCAATACCGATTTATGATAAAAACTCTCCATAAAGTAGGCATAGAGGGAACCTACCTCAACATAATAAAGGCCGTATATGACAAACCCACAGCCAACATCATTCTCAATGGTGAAAAGCTGAAAGTATTTCCTCTAAGATCAGGAACAAGACAAGGTTGCCCTCTCTCACTACTATTATTCAACATAGTTTTGGAAGCTTTAGCCACAGCAATCAGAGAAAAAAAAGAAATAAAATGAACCCAAATCAGAAAAGAAGAAGTAAAGTTGTCACTGTTTGCAGATGAAAAGTTACTATACATAGAGAATCCTAAAGATGCTACCAGAACTACTACAGCTATTGGTAAAGTAGCAGGATACAAAATTAATGCACAGAAACCTCTTGCATTCCTATACACTAATGATGAAAAATCTGAAAGAGAAATTAAGGAAACACTCCCAGTTACCACTGCAACAAAAAGAATAAAATACCTAGGGATAAACCTACCTAAGGAGACAAAATATCTGTATGCAGAAAACTTATAGAAACTGATGAAAGAAATTAGAGATGATACAAATAGATGGTGAGTTATAACATGCTCTTGGATTGGAATAATCAACATTGTGAAAATGACTATACTACCCAAAGCAATCTACAGATTCAGTACAATCTTTATCAAACTACCAATGACATTTTTCACAGAACTAGAACAAAAAATTCCACAATTGGTATGGAAACACAAAAGACCCCAAATAGCCAAAGCAATCTTGAGAAAGAAAAACAGAGCTGGAGGGATCAGGATCTCTGACTTCAGACTATACTACAAAGCTACAGTAATCAAGACAGTATGGTACTGTTTCAATATATATTTAAAACCCATTCCAGAAAATATGAAATCTGTTTGGTCATGTTCAAAGGACCCCTGAGGTTTGAGCTCTTATCCATGCTCCACTTTTACAGTTTTACCAAGAAAACAAATGAGACAATCACCACAAACACCCTGAGTGATCTTAGTAAAATTTCTCCACCAATGTTGATTATGTATATTAGCCAATTTGTCTTTGCTGTGAGACATTCACCACAGACACATTGAGTGGTCTTAAGTAAAGTTTCTCCACTAATGTTGAATATCTTTAGTAGCCAATTCGTCTTTGCTGTGGTGGATAATTTCATGTTAAATGTTTGCAATTTTCCATTTGTGGTTGCCTGCTACTACTAAGTGTCCATAATGAGAGTGCTAGAGATTATTCTCATGTAATTTACCTGCAGTTTTCTCACAGTAACACTTTGTTAACTCTGGAGCCAATTTCTGGCATTGTATAAGAGGCTATTTTAATCTCTCAAAAGATTTAATCATGAGGGATAGAAGCTTAGTGAGCACTGCCTTCTGGGGCATTTCCTTCAGCTTCCATGGTATCCCTTCTTGTATGAGAGTTTACTTTTATAATAGCCACCATTTTAGGAAACTTCAGAGTGTTTACTTTGATAATAGCCACCTCTTTAGGAAACTTCAAACTAAAGTTACTTAATTTGCTGACTATTCTTCATCGATGTTCCTGCTGAGATCAAGAACCCTGTTTATTCTCAAAGAATTCCAAAATCGTGGGCTACACTCAAAGTATACTCATTATCGCTCTGTATCACTCTCTTATCTCTCTCTAAATGATCAGATTTGTGGAGTGTAATGAGTTCTGCCTTCTGGATATGTTTTGCCTTGGGACATAGTCCAACTATACTGTTGATTTTCCTGAGTGGACAAATAAGTATAGACTATTTTGATACAAAGTGACACTAACAAAAAACTAGAACCAAATCTACCACTATAAAATATACTGCCTCAAGGAGTCACTGAAAATAAAATGGTATTTGTGTGTGTACTATAGGGAAACAGCGAATAATGATTCTATTTATGGCTCTGAGGTCCTAAACAAATCTCAATATTTGCCAGGTAGGTTTTTGGAATTGGAGGGTAAAAGTTTTATAAGGACTGGTACAAGTTTTTGACTTGTGTTTTTAGTCCTTTTCAGTTCCTGGTTTTAGAAGATACTGTGCAAGTTTGGATAGCAATTTAGATGGATAAATCTAAACCTTACTGGGTTTAGCCCAAACAATCCTATGTATATTAGTAGAAATTCTTGTGCACAGGAATATTGGGCGCTTCCTTGAGATCTTCAATTTGGATTCAGTTTAGATACAAAAGTAACAGTAAATCAATTTCCAGATTGTCTATAAATTCTTTATGAGGAGGGAAATCCTCAGGGACTTGAGGCCCAGACCATCCAGAGAGTGTTTAGTTTGCAATTCCATTTGTACAGTAAATCTCTACCTAGCAAGAAAGCAGAGGTGGTATTACAGTGGAAGAAAGTGTAATTTAGTTAAAGTCTGAGGGTGATTTGTCCTAAGCTGGAACATGGGGAACATGGAACATGTGAGAGTTACTGGAGAAACCTACCACCTGAATACTTTGTCATTTCTGAGGACCAAATTGTGAAATGCATGTAATAGTGGTAGTGTGTAAAATTGATATTGTAGCACCAATATTAATTTTTTAAATTGCAAGTTTATCCTTTAACATTTAAAGAAAGTTTTCTTTTTGACTTTAAGGGTAAAATGGATTATTATTTGCTTGATACACACTTGAAGCACCTTGATTGATTACTTATTTCATTTTTTTTTTCTGTTTAGATTCTCAGCTAATGCAGGACAATTATTTTCCCAATGTACTTAACGTTTACAGGTGTCTAGGATGAGAGGATGTAGTTTTGTCTCTAGTCTGATTTTGTTTTTATTATAAAACTCAAAATGATAGTGAGGTAATAGAGATCTGATAATGTGACTATTTCCCATTCTAGGGTGGTTTTTTTTTCATATTAAATCCTCTATTTCTGGCTTTAAGTTTATTTGTATCCTGTTCCATGATTTTTAGTACTTATCATCTAATATGAAGTACTTTATTTAATATTTTTTAATGAGTGTCTTCCTTCTTGCCCTAGAATGTAAACATGCTGAGCATAGAGACTTTTGTGTGTCCTTTACTATACTAATACCATAAAAATTAACTTAAATTTGAAAATCAATTGCTAAATTTACTTCAAGTTATTAGTCTGGTAAAGGAGAAACTGCAAGAGAAAATTCAACTTTTTCCTTCTTGAAGAAAAAAGCAAAATTACATAGACTTTTGAGGATGAGTGGAATTTAGGCCAAATTTATAATAAGCAGTATTTTGGGTAGATCAAAGCAAAAGTGGAGTTGGTTGGATGGAGTTGATTTGATCAAAGCCAAATAGAGATGATTGGAAGGATTGGAGAGCAAGTCAGTTCCAGTAGTGTTTGCTAAATGTGGGGATTTAGTTAAAAACCACTTTTGACCACTTTTGCAGCTTCCTGAGTACTGGGTAATTCTACCACGGGAAATTAGAATTTGCAGTATTTTTGTATGTGTGGATGATGTCCTTCAGGCAAGGGTGGCATTTGTTAAAATCTAACCATCAAAACCTGGAAAAGTACAGGGAACATAAAAGTGGGAACATAATGTTCATAATCATCTAGATACTCTTATTTGTCTTTGTAAAAAATTGCAGTTTTCCTAAATTAAATGTCTTTAATATAAATAACATTTGAAATCTAACTTTTTTTGCCCCTTAATAAATACAGTTGACCATTGAACAACATGGGTTAGAGGTGCAAGCAAGTCTCCTCTCCCCAGTTGAAAATCTGCATGTAACTTTACATTCGGCACTCTGTATCTGTGGTCCTGCATCCTAGGACCCACATTCACAGATTGAACCAACTGCAGATCCTGTAGTACTGTAGCACATATTTACTGAAAACAATCCATGTATAAGTGGATCTACACAGGTCAAACTATGTTGTTCAAGGGTCAACTGTACCAATGAAATAGGAAATTTCCTTAAAAATATAACTAGTGAAAAAATCGCAGAAAGAAATAGTATAAATTGTCCTATATCTGTTAAAGACATTGAATCCAAAGTGAAAATCTTTCCAAACGAGAATACTCCAGGCATAAATATTCTCACTAGTAGATTTTTACAAGTATTTAAGGAAAAATATATTATTAATTCTCATTTTCCCAGAATAACTTAACTAAACCTGATAATGACAGTGTAAAAAATGAATTTACAGAATATGACTACTATGAATATAGATGCAAACATCCTAAATACAATAATAGTAAATCAAATTGCATAAAACATGTCAAAACAAATGCATCAGAACCACTTGGGGTTTACTTATTTAATAAAAATTTTTCTTTACATTCAAAACGTTATCTAAGACTTCTGATTCCAAATCTGACATGTGAAGGGATCAGAAATCATTATTTCTGCTCTTACAAGATAAAGGTGGGAAAACTGAGAAAATCAACTGATTTCCTAGGATCCATCAGAGACCTGAAGCTGCAGGGAAAACTGCCACCCCAAATTCTGGAGATACAGACATCCATTGAGATACAGGTGAGATTTGCTTATCTGAAACAGAAGCTACAAATTGGTAGGAAAACTTGAGTGGCAATTTAGATGAATAGCTGGACTGAATGTGGACTAGAGTGAAAGGGGGAAACTTCTGGAAACTCTCACACTTCTGTGGGCTTTACCTAGAAGAACCTCACATGTTTCTTATGGTAAAGATTTAAGAAAACCCCCCAAGATGCCCTTAATGGCTCTGGAATTGGAGTGCTGGGGTAGAGTGATCATTGTGAAATACACCCAAAGAAATTTCCATGACAAAGGCTAATCTTCAAGGGAAAGACTTGGGCAAAGTATTATCACACTTGAAGGAAGGGCATTCATCTAACTCTGGTCTCTAGCCATTCTATCTTATCAATCAGAAAACAGACACACACACACACACACACAATTGTCAATAGAGGTCAATGCTTCGAGGAAATAGATTGGGAACACTAGAGTCAGAACAAGGAGAAAAAACTATATTACTGAAGAAATACTTGTGAAGGTCACAGTTCTAAGACACAGGCACATAAAAACAGAGAAAAAAACGTTGTGGATCACCCAACTCCCACACAAACTTACCATTCCACCAATAGGCTTCACTATAATAACAGTGGATTAGAGTTGAAAGAGCTGAAAGACACCAACTCTCTCAGGGGTACTTAGGGAAACCCAGAGTCAAGAGAGGAGACAAAAACAAGCACACTAAAGGAATTTGACACTTCTGATACCTCTAGCAACAGCAAACATTAAACAACATAACCCCTAGTTAGATTACTATAAATCTCATACTAAAGGCTTATTTATCTCAATTCCTAATGCCAGACACAACTCAACAAACAATTACAGTGAAGTTATATGGCAAGAAAAAAAAAAAAAAACTCTGAAGAGACAAAACAATTAGTGAAACCAGACTCAGGACACAGATGTTGAAATTATCAAATGGGGAATGTAAAATAAGTGTGATTAATGTGTTAAGAGCTCTTAGGGGAAAAGAAGACATCATGCAAGAATAGATAGGTTATATAAGCAGAGAATTAAAAACTGTAAGAACCAAAAGGAAATGTTAGAAATAAAAATCACTGTAACCCAGATGAAGAATGCCTTCAACAGACTTTTCACTAGACTCAACAAGATAGAGGGAAAAAAATCAGTGATGTTGAAGAGTCCAATAGAAATTTCACAAAATGAAATACAAAGAAAAAAATAATTGAAAGACAGAACAGACCATCCAAGAACAGTTGAGCAATTTTTTAATGTAATAGACATAATTGGAATACCAGGATGAGAAAAGAGAGAGTACAGAGCAGAAGAAATTTTCAAACTATTATAATAATCATCAAGGATATTTCTAAATGAATAACAAACATCAAACCGCAGGTGAAGGAAGTTTAGAGAACACAAAGCAGGAAAAAATGCAAAGCACACAGACAATAACAACATTAAAGCCTAGGCATATCATATTCAACTGAAGGAAACCAAAGACAAAGTCTTCGAAGAAGCTAGAAAAATACCCACAATGCATTACCTATACAGAATTACAGTGGACTTCTTATCAGAAACCAGGAAAGTTAAAAGAGAGTGAAGTAAAATATTTAAAATGTTGCAGGAAAAAAATTCTATCTAGAATCTATATCTAGCAAAATTATACTTCAAAAGTAAAGGAAAAAAAAAAAGTAAAGGAGAAATAAATACTCTCAGACAAACCAAAAATGAGGGAATTCTTGCCAATATACCTGCCCTCCAAGAAATGTTACAAGTTCTTCAGGAAGAAGGAAAATTATACAGGTCAGAAACTTGGATCTCCATAAAGAAAAGAAGAGCATTGGAGAAGAAATAAATGAGGTAAAATAAAATGATTATTTCCATGATTCTTAAATAATCTAAAAAATGTCTAAAATAATAATAGTAACAAAATATTGGTTGATTACGGCATATGGATAGTGAAATAAATGACAGTAATGTCACAAGAGATGCGAAGGAGAAGTTGAGAATACTCTGATCTATGGAACATGTACTACACATGAAGTGGTATAGTGTACTTTGAAAGTGAGTTTGGGTTAGTTGAAAATTTTTATTGTTAAGTTCTAGAGAAACTAATGAAAAAATGAAAAAGAAAGGATAATTGATATGCTAAGAGAGGAGATAAAAAGGAATCATGTAAAAAGATCAATTAAAAACAGAGAAGGCAGTAAAATTGGGAAATGAAGAAACAGAGTAGTGCAGTGACTAGAAAACAGTTATAAACATGGTAGACACTAATCCAACAATATTAATAATTATTTTAAATGTGAATGGTTTAAATTAAAATACAGGGCTTGCTAGAATGAATAAAGAAGCAAGACTCAACTAAATGTCTACAAGAAACTTACTTTAAAATTAAAGATTTAGGTCAAAAAATATAAAGGGATTGAGAAAGGTACATCATGCTAAAACTAATCAAAAGATAGCTGGAGGGCTTCCCTGGTGGCGCAGTGGTTGAGAGTCCGCCTGCCGATGCAGGGGACACGGGTTTGTGACCCGGTCCGGGAAGATCCCAGAAGCCGCGGAGCGGCTGGGCCTGTGAGCCATGGCTGCTGAGCCTTCGCATCCAGAGGCTGTGCTCCGCAACGGGAGAGGCCACAACAGTGAGAGGCCCGTGTACTGCAAAAAAAAAAAAAAAAAAAAAAAGATAGGCATGAAGATTATTTAATGTTAAAGGATCAGTTCTTAACAAAGACATAACAATCATAAATGTGTATGTCCCTAATGACAAAGTGTCAAGATAAGCGAGGTAAAAGTTGAAAGAACCAAAAGTAGAAATAGACAGGTCCACTATTACAGTTGGAGACTTCAACACCCCTCTGGCAGTAATGGATCAAGCAGGCCGAAAAACAGTAAGGATATAGGTGATCTAAAGAGCACTATCAATTAGTTAGTCCAGCCGATTCTTATAGACTACTTCATCCATCAAAAGGAGAATACACATTCTTCTAAATCTCATATGAAATAGTCACCAGAATAGATCATATTATGTTCCATAAAACAGACCTTAACAAATGTAAAAGATTCGAAGTTATACAAAGCAACAATGGAATAAAACTGGTAGTTGATAAAGATACAGCTGGGAAATCCCCAAATATTTGGATTAAAAAAAACATTTCTAAATAACAGATATATCAAAGAACATTTGAGAAATTTTAAAAATATTTTGAGTGAAGTCAAATGAAAATAATTATCATAATTTGTCAGATGCAGCTAAAACATTGCTTACAGGGAAAAAATTTAACATTAAATTTATGTTAGGAAATATAAAAGACCTAAATCCACAATCTCAGCTTTTACCTTAGAAAACTACAGAAAGAACACTTTAAGCCTAAAGCAAATAGAAGAAAATTAATAACAATAATTAGAAGTCAGTAAAATTAAGAAAAGGAAAACAGTAGAGAAAATGAACAAAAACAAGAGGTAGTTCTTTTAAAAGCCCAATAAAATTGTTAAAACTCTACCCATGCTAAGCAAAGGAATAAAAACACAAAAATGACCAAAAACAGAAATAAGAATCATCAGTTCTGATGCTATGGATATTAAAAGAATAATAACATAATACTATGAACTCTATGCTCCCAATTAGATAACTTAGATGCAATAGACCAATTACTCATAAGACAAACTACCAAAATTCATACAAGGACAAATACATATTCTAAATAGCCCTAAATCTACCAAAGAAATTAATTAATAGTTAATAACCTTCAAAAAAGAAAACACCAAGCCCGGATAGTTTTGCTGGTTTATTTTGCCAAACATTTAATGAAGAAATAATACCAGTCCTCCACCATTGCTTCCATAAAATAGAAAGAAGGGAGACACTTGGTAATTCACTGCATTAAACCATTATTACCCTAACACCATAACCAGATAAAGACATTACAAGAAAGAAAAACTGCAGACCAATATCTGTCATGAGCCTCCTCAAAAAATATTAGCAAATTAAATCCAGCAATGTATAAGAAAAATTGTACACCACAACCAGGTGAAATTTATTCCAGGTACGCAAGGCTTTTTCACCATTCAAAAATCAATCAACATAATCCATTACATTAAAAGGCTATAAAAAAATCATATGGTCATATGCTATGAAAACTTTTGACAAAATCCAATATTCATTTAACATAAAAACTCTCAGTAAACTAGTAACACAGGGAAATTTTCTGTTTGATAAAGAACATCTACAGAAAGCCTTATAGCTAATATCATACTTCCTGATGAGAAACTTTATGATGCAACATCATACTGGAAGTATGATGCAACATCATGCTGGAAGTCTTAGCTAGTGCAATAAGACAAGAAAAGTATTAAGAAGCATACAGATTGAAAATGAAAGAAATAAAACTGTCTTTATTCAGAGATGACATGATTATCTATAGAGAATCCCAAAGGATCTACTAAGGTAAACAAAACAAACACCTCCTGGAATTAAGTGAGATAAATGAGTATAACAGAGATAAATGATATAAGGTTAGTATTTAAAAAGTCAATTGCTTTCTGTATACCAGTTACGAACAATTGGAGTTTGAAATAAATAATATTTTTTTAAATCTCATTTACAGTTGCAATAAAAAAGAAAAAACTTCGGTATACATCATACACATGCACACACAACATGTGTGTGTATATGATCTAAAGGCAGAAAGTACAAAATTCTGCTAAAAAATAACAAGGAAGATATAAATAATGGACAGATATTCTGTATTCATGGATTGGAAGACTCAATATTGTTACCCGACTTTACATATAGATACAATTCAATCCTTTTCAAAACCCCAGCAAGTTGTTTTGTAGATATCACTGAATTGATTTTAAAGTTTATATGGAAAGACAAAAGAACTAGAGTTAACCAACCTAATACTGAAGGAGAACAAATTTGGAGGACTTGCACTACCTTATTTTAAGACTCTTATTATAAGCTTACCATAATCAAGACAGCATGGTATTGGCAAATAAATAGACATAGGTCAATAGTACAGAATAGAGAATCCAAAGGTAAATACACACACTTAAAATTACCTGATCTTTGACAGGTGTTCAAAGGCAATTTAATGCATAAAAAATAGTCTTTTCAATAAATGATGCTAGAACAGGGGATGTCCATGTTCAAAAAGGGGACCTAGACACAGACCTTACATGTTACATATAAACTAACTCAAAAGAAACCATAGAACTAAATGTGAAATATAAAACTATAAAACTTCTAAAAGTAAACATAGGAGAAAATCGACATGACCTTAGGTTTTGTGGTGAGTTTTTAGATACAATACCCAAAGCACAAAACCATGAAGAAAAAAATGAGTTGAACTTTATTAAAATTAAAAGCTCTGCTCTGGCAAAAGACACTATTAAGCTAATGAAAAGACAGGACAGATTGGGAGAAAACATTTTCAAAATACATATGTGCTAAAGACCTTCAATCCAAATATACAAAGAACTCCTAAAATTCAGCAAAAAGAAAATAACCCATTTAAAATGGGCAAAAAATCTGAATAGAGACCTCACCACAGAAACATACAGATGACAAATGAGCATAGGTGAAGATGCCCTACATTATCTGTCATTAGGGAGATGCAAATTAAACAAAAAGATACAGCTACACACCTAGGAGAATGGCTAAAATCCAAAGAACTGGCAATGCCAATTTGTGAAAATGCAAGCAACAGAAACTATTATTCATTGGTGGCTAGCATGAAAAATGGTACAGCAATGTTCACGACAGTGTGGAAGTTTCTTACAAAGCTAAATGTTCTACATTAAGCCACTGTGCTCCTAGGTATTTAACCAAATGAGTTGAAAACTTAGGTCCACACAAAAACTAGCACATGAATATTTATAACAGCTTTATTCATAATTGCCAAAAACTGGCAGTAAGTAAGATATCCTCCAATAGGTTAATGCTTAAAAACTCTGTGGTACGGGGCGATCAGCTCGGTACTTTGTGACCACCTAGAGGGGTGGGATAGGGAGGGTGGGAGGGAGGCACAAGAGGGAGAGGATATGGGGATATATGTATACATATTACTGATTCACTTTGTTATACAGCAGAAACTAACACAACATTGTAAAGCAATTATACTCCAATAAAGACATTAAAAAACAACAACAGCAAAAAAAAAAACAAACTTGTGGTACATCCACGTTTAAAAATATATATATACACAGATGAATCTTAAATGCATTTTGCTAAGTGAAAGAAGCCAGTTGAAAAGTATATATATGGTGTGCTACCATTTATATGACATTCTGGAAAATGCAAAACTAAAGATACAGTAAACACATGTAGTTGTCAGGGGGAAGGCAAGGGCTGAATAGATAAAGTACAGCGAATCTATCCTGTACAGCAGTCCCCAACCTTTTTGGCACCAGGGGGACCGGTTTCATGGAAGACAATTTTTCCACCGACAGGGTAGGGTGGGGATTGGTTCCGGTGGTAATTCGAGCGATGGTTGAGGCGGTAATGCAAGTGATCTGGGGAATGGCTCAGGCACTAATGCGAGTGATGAGGGTGCTGATTCAGGCGGTAATGTGAGCGATGGGGAGAGACAGATGAAGCTTTGATCACTAGCCCGCCGCTCACCTCCTGCTGTTCGCAGCCCAGGGGTTGATACTGTATGATACTGTAATGGCATATACATGACATTATGCATTTGTCAAAATCCATAGAACTTTACAGCACAAAGAGTAAACCTTAAGATACATGAATTTTTAAAAAACCATTTAGTAGTTGGGGGATCCCAGGATGGAATATAAAATGTGAAAAAAGGATTTACTGTATTACAAATGCATGAAACAACCTCACTGATGGGGTTGGAAGGAAAAGGTGCTAATTTAAGTAACTAGGGGAGTTAGTGTAATCTGTAAGATTAAAGGCAAAACAACTGTCCGTAGCCCTGTATTTAACTAAATAAAGTCATTTCTCATCGGTGTATGAAACCACTACATATGTATACTAGATTTAAACAATTAAGTAAATGGTTGGCAGATGGTGTAAGGTTTCTTGACATTGGAGTAGAAGGTTACAGACAAACAAAAAGTGGTTAGAATTATCCATGTAATAATGGATTTGAGTTGGAAACTTCACTGTGAACTTATGTTCTATATATTGGGTTAACCAAAAAGTTCGTTCAGGTTTTTCCATAACACGAAAAACCCAAATGAACTTTTTGGCCCACCCAATTATATACGTATATACATACGTAGTTACACATATGAATAGTTATAAATATACGTATACACACAGTTACTGTGCACGTACATTTTTCCTTAATCTATCAGTTAAGAAAGCCTAGAAGCAATGATAATCTAGTAACAAATGTCACACCTAGAACCCATATCTTCGTTTCTAATACCACTCTCCAATAAAACAAGCCAGGGGTCCTTTCAAAAATGGCTGATTCTATGAAGGAGCAGGAAATATAAAAGATGAACCTGGAGCATCTTAGATGGCCAGAAAGTAAGGAAGTGCTCATCTCTCTCTCTCTCTCGCTCTCTCTCTCTCTCTCTCTCTCTCACACACACACACACACACATTGATGGAAGCATGTCAAAGTGACAGGAGCCAACCAAAAAAGATTCCAATGATCAAAGCTGGAGCAATTTGAACAAATAAATACTATAGTATTGAATTAGAAACCAAATATAATTATCCATGAATCCACACTAATATAAAAAAGTGAATAAATACATTGGGAGAATAGACAAATTTCTTATGCAGAATAATTAAAAATAAATTTTGTAGATACTTTGACTTCAAGGACGTGCAACACAACTCCTCACTCCTCAAGTGTGTTCTGTGCATAGTGACTTCCTTGCAAAGAATACAGTATTAAAATGGCAGGTGGGAGGAAAAATAACTTTACAGTGGAGAAACCTGACAAACACTACCTCAGCCAGGTAATCAAGGCTGATTAAATAGTCATGTCATGTTGATAGAATGTACCCTTGATATGAGAGGATGAGAATGGTACTTTATCTCTATGGTCTTCCACCCCAAAACCCATTACCCCAGCATAATCATGAGATAATAATTAGACAAATCCCACTTGAGAGACACTGTACAAAACACTTGACTAGTTCTCAAAAATGGGAAGACCATCAAAACAAGGAAAATCTGAGAATGTGTCATGGTCAAGAGGATCCTAAGTAGACATGACATCAAAATGTAGCATCCTGTATGGGATCATGGAACAGTAGTAGGTCATTAGGCAAAAACAATGGAAATCTGAAAAAAGGCTAGACTCAATAACAGTGTACCAATATTGATTAGTTGTGTGACAAAAATACCATACTAATATAAGATGGTAATAATATGTGAAATGGGATATGGGATATTTGGTAACTCTCTGTGCTATTTTCACAACTTTTTTTTTCACAACTTTTTAAAACAAGCCTAAATCTATTCTAAAATAAGTATAATTTTAAGTAATTAAAAATCATTCAATGTAATTCATTGTAGTAACACAACAGAGGGGAAATATCATATGATCATCTCAAAAATAAAAAGCATTTGATAAAATACAAAACCTATTCCTCATAAATCTCATGGAACTGGGAACTTACCAAAATTCTTTAATGAGATAAAGAGTATTTACAAAATAAGTCAATTGCAAAATCATTGATAATGGAGCTATTGAAAGTTTTCTCCTGAAATTGAGAATAAAACAAATCTTCTATCACTATTTCTATTCAACACTATACTGGATGTTTTAGTGCAGTAAGTCATGGAAAAGGAATAAAATGTGTATAAGGATTAAAAATGGAAAGGTATATGTAGACATCATTATTTAAAGACAACAAAGTGGTGTTTATATATATATGTGTGTTAATATATATCTCTATCTATCTATATATATATATATCCCCAAATGACTTGAAGTAAACAAAATTAGAAAGTTAATTTAGCAAAGTTGCTGTATTAATAAGCAAATAAGTGTAATGAAATGTGTTTACGCAAAACAACAAATATAAAAAAATAAAGATTTTTAAATATAACATTTTCAGGAACATCAAAAATATCAATTACATAAGAAAAGATCAAATATATCATTACAAAACATTATTGAAAGGAAGTAAGTAATACCGTGCAAATGAAGAGCTGTATTCAGATTGGCAGGTTTGATTTATATAGATGTTAATTCTCCCCCAAATTCATTTTAAATATTCAATGGAGTAGCATTCCAAATCCAAATCCCATTAGGTGTTTTGTAAATTGTCAGTCTGATTTCAAGAATTACATATAAGGCAAAGAGCCAAGAAGAGTCAAGTTTGAGCCATAAAAAGAAACAAAATTGAATTATTTTAGTGAGGTGGATGGACATAGAGTCTGTCATACAGAGTGAAGTAAGTCAGAAAGAGAAAAACAGCTACTGTATGCTAACACATATATATGGAATCTAAAAAAAAAAAATGGTTCTGAAGAACCTATGGGCAGGACAGGAATAAAGACGCAAACATACAGAACAGACTTAAGGACATGGGGAGGAGGAAGGGTAAGCTAGGACGAAATGAAAGAGTGGCATGGACATATATACACTACTAAATGTAAAATAGATAGCTAGTGGGAAGCAGCTGCATAGCACAGGGAGATCAGCTTGGTGCTTTGTGACCACCTAGAAGGGTGGTGTAGGGAGGATGGGAGGGAAACGCAAGAGGGAGGAGATATGGGGATATATGTATATGTATAGCTGATTCACTTTGTTATAAAGCAGAAACTAACACACCATTTTAAAACAAATATACTCCAATAAAGATGTCTTTTTTTTTAAAAAAAAGGAACATGTTAGTTTTTTTCTAAATGTCAACAACTTGAAAAAAAAACTTCATAACTTACATGACAAAATTTCAAAGCATTTCATAAGATTACAGTAGTTAAGACTGCGTGTACTGACAAAAGATAGAAAACTAGCCTAATGGGAAAAAATAGAGACTTCACAAACAGATCAAATGTTATATGGTTACTTGATCTATAATAAAGGTGTCACTGTTGCACATGAGGAAAAATAACTTTACAGTGGAGAAACCTGACAAACACTACCTCAGGCAGATAATCAAGACTAATATAAATAGTCATGTCATATTGATAGAATGTACCCTTGATATGACAGGATGAGAATGGTACTTTATGGTCTTCCTTCCCAAAACCCATAACCCCAGCATAATTATGAGATGATAATTAGACAAATCCCTCTTGAGAAACACTCTACAAAACAAATAACTTTTGTTTTGAGTCCATTTTCCAACCATGCTGAAAAATAATTTCTAGGTGTAATGTAGACACATATGAAAAGCAAAACAATAAAGATTATTGAACATAACATAGGAGAGTAGTATAATGATTTGGTGAATGCAAAAAATTAAAATTGAATAACAACAGCACTAAAAGGAAAAATTGATGAGTTGGTTTGCATCAAAATGAAAACTTCTGTTTATCAAAATGAAAACTTCTGTTTATCAAAGTGTATATTCAATGAAAGACAATTATACATAAGACATAGTAAACTTATACATGTCAAAAATTGAGAAAGAAGACATTTAAACAGGTCCATCACAAAGGAGGATATCCAAATGGCTAATAAGCATGTGAAAAGGTACTCAAGGTCATTAGCCATGAGAGAAAAGAACATTCAAACAATAAACATTCACCAAGATATATAAAAATTTAAAAATCTTCCTATATGTCTATTTAGAATACTCTTAGACTGTGTTCACAAACATAATCCCAGGTACAAGAAAAATTCATATATCTATGCCCTAAAAACATACACATGAATGCTTACAGTAGCACCATTTCTAACAGCAACAACATTGAAAATCAAGTGTCCATCTCGAGTTGAAAGCATAAGTAAACCTCGGAATATGCACACCTTGAAACAACAGCTAGATCTTGGGGAAATAAAAATAGAGAGGCTAACACAGTAGAGGAGGGAGAGCCTCAACAGGGGCTCTCTCACATATAGAATGACCACATTTGTTGGAGCTGGACCAAGAAGCACAATGCTGCTTTACTAAAATCTGGACTGCACAGGGCTAGATAATAAATACCTACACAATGTGGAATAACAAGCTACAAAGCTAAGCTAAAAAATTCTTTAGCACAGGAATAACTCATCCACAGTTTTCAGAGCTGGGTTGAAAAAAGAGTCTGCAGTAGCAATAGGTATGAAGTACAAGTAGAATGAGAACTAACAGAAATGAAAATTAATCTGGACCCTCACCCTCTTCAGTGATTACAGAGAGCTATAATTCCAAATAGATCTATGGACTAATAGAGACTAGCATCTAAGGTGTTTAGGTTAGTTCTTTAAGGAAATATGGATATTATTATGGTTAATTCTTCTCCATGAATGACTCATATTGATGATATGATATGAGAAAAAACTTTAGTTCGTACCTGAGCTTTGCTTTGATTAAATTTGAAAAATCTTATCATTCACTAGTATTATTTCTATGGTGCATTGTTTGGTTAGATCTAAATTCATATATAGACAAATTTACTTGTTAGATTATTTTGAGTTTGCTAAGGTGTTGTGATATTTGTGCATCATAAATGAACTATTCACAATTGAAGGGCCATGGCAACTGCAGCCAGAGTTTTAAGATTCAGGTATAATAAGTGAGATTGAATAAAATTATAAGCAGCCTGATACTGATATCTAGCTTCTGAATATCATGTGGCTTCATTAGATTTATTTTAAGTGGAAAATCCATGCTATGAGTGATGCCATTATTTTTTCTGCTCTGGCTTCCTGGAAGATACAGCCAAAAGCTGGTTAATAGCAAGATTTTATTGCTGCATAAAAGCTCCTGACAGGTTCTTGAGGCCAAGGTATCTTATTTGTTTCAAGTTGAATATGTTAGGTGAATCACTGGTCTATATACAAAGGAATGTGGCCCTGTCTTTTTTTTTTTTTTTTAGTAATATCCTTCCTGTATAAATCACAGAGGAACATATGAGAAATGCAAACATGAGATACATAGTTTTCTTCTTTGACTACCGCCCTGATCCTTCCTCACAGACAAAAACAAATGGGGAAGAAGACACTTGAGCTCACTTTCCCTGGGGCATGATTAACTACCCAGTTGTCCCGCACTGAATCTCTCAGATCTCCAGTCAACTTGGGACCCAGAATTTAAGGATGCCATTAGTAAAAAATTACAGGACAAAGAAATTATAGGTGTGGGTGATGCCATGGTTTGAGTGAATGAGGACATCATATCTTGAGGAGATGTGATTGCATAAAAATCATGCTTAATAAAATTACTCTGGGGCCCAGCAGAGGTGACAATCCTGGATTACAAAGTGGGAGTGAGGGTTCTTAGCTTCACTGTAGTAGAAACTCTATTCATGGACTTCAGGTAATAAAGCCCATATGGGAAATTTGTTTCATCCACCTCTTCTACCTCTTTCCAGGTAAACAATGGTTTCTTTTATATTAATCAGATTGTGGTGGTTTATTCTCATATTTTTTGAAATCATACCTCAACTCTTTTTTTTTACATTGTGTGTACATTAAATGGATTAGGCTGCCTTTGATAACTGGTAAGTGTGAAACACACTTCTAAACTAGTAAAGACTTACTTCTAGGGCATTTAGCTTTATTCTTTCTGATGATATAAATATCATTATGGGTTCTTTTTCTCCATGAATGATATATATATAATGGGATCTTCATCAGAAGAATTTCGCTTTTCACCTGAGTGTGCTTTACTGGAAGTTGCAAAAGGTTTGTGATTCATCAATACCAGCTCTATGGTGCAATATTTGCTTGGTTCTAAATGTCCAAGTAGACAAATTCAAGCCTGTTATATTATTTCAGAGTTTTAATGTGTTACACTTGTGGATCGTTTTTGGACTATGACTATTCAAGGATTCTGGGAAGGGTGAATCCATGCGATCCAGATATTTGTTTTCCTGTGGATGTAAAAATCAATAAAATTAGGAGCTTCCTGGTATCGTATTTACTTTTTAGGAATAATACCCATGAAATACAGTTTTCATTTTTGACTACTGTCCTCTTAGACAAAGACTACTGAGAAAGATGACTTTCTGTCCTGCTACACCAGGGATACATGAAAGCTACACAGACTAACTTCACTGAATCTACCCAAACCCTAATCTACTTTGGCACAAGGTTTTTAAGAAACCCAACCCGGGTTAGACTTTTCAGGATCAAATAAATGTATAAGGGAAGTGCCATGGCTTATGTCATTATGTTAATCCCCAGCATAGGCGCCATTCTTGGGAAAGGATGTAGGAGTGTTCTAGGCTATGCAAAGCAGAGCTATGGAAGCAGATATGATTAAGAGTAAAACACAAGTAGTCATTGAAAAGTTGTGTAAGAGACTGTGTCATAGAATGAAAACATGAGGTTGGGCAGTGGTTGCCTAATGACCTGGAAGAAAGGGAATCAAAACAGTCATACTACTAAATGGCAAAATGAGAACTGAAACTACATTGTCATAGAAAAGAATTTATTTTTCATTTCAATAAGAAGAATATCAGCCCTATACTTTTGTATCTCCAGCAACTCAAATAACTGGTAGAATGTATTAAGGGCTGCTGGAAGGACTAGAAATAGTAAGAATCTATATGCCCTTTTCCCTAGTGCTCTGGAGAGATCCACAAAATTTTCCGGAGGTGATCTGCACTGTGTTTTCAGTCTACGGCCCTATACATGGGGATGCATACTGGCTGCTACACAAACTGTTGCCTCCAGTTGACTAATGGAACAGGCACAATGAAGGTAAAATAGTAATCTCCATATTAGGGAGTTCCAAGTCCTCAGGAATCCAACTGTACACTTCCTCCAACAACTCAGGCTATTCTATTCTTTGTACCTTGGAAACCTAACATGAGAGACTACTGACAAGATTCCTCGAAAGCTTTCTGCAGAAGGTAAACTGAGAGAAGCTAAATGCTGTACTCAGAAGCTGAGTCCTTCATTATTTTTCAACACAGTTCACTGAGGCATTTTATAAGTTTACATATATAAATCCATGTGAAGATCAGAATAGACTTATGGCACTTTTGTTGCCAGGAATTTAAATACAAGTAGGAGAAAAAGTAGGTTGATGATAAGAACAGATAATTTCTCAGATATTGGTGGCTACAATCCAGCTTTGAGAAAATATGTAGAAAGATTAGCCGTAAAGAAACTTAAGACTGCAGCTTAGCTGCCTAGTTATAATTATTTACAAGGGAACACAATATTATCTGGAGACCCCAACAAATAAAAAGGCACACCTGATGGAAAGTCAATAATTCACTATGAAAAGTCAAGACATTGGCAGAAATAATGCTGGAACAGACTGAGGAAGATGCAAGGGATACAACCTAAATCTGAAGCTTTACCACCTCCTCAAGAGGTTCTTTCCCACTCCAGGAAATCAGACAGAAAGTAATTGGCAAATGGTGCAAACTTATGGACAAAATTGACATAATGAGAGAACCTTAGAAATGGGAATGGAATGAACTTACATTTCTGTTTCTTTTCCCCATTTTAAACTTTTCCAGTCCTTTCTTGTGGATACTGAAGCCATGAATTCTGCAATTTCTACTACCTTTCTTGTTTTACTCTAACTCAGAAAAATATCCAAGATATGGGTGTTTCTGGATGACCTATCTGTTCTTTCTCCTCTGAAGTTCCCATGCAAACAGGTATTTCCGTAGAAGAATATGCCTTGTCTTCTGATGTGCTTGATAATTCCAAAAAGGGACTTAACTATGTAACAAAGGGATATGATATTCTATATTCTGGATAGAGTGTTGTTGGAGCACTTGGGATGCAAGGCATCTAGGTTAGTAAATAAGTGCTTTCAAAAACAAAAGGGGGGCTTCCCTGGTGGCGCAGTGGTTGAGAGTCCGCCTGCCGATGCAGGGGACACGGGTTCATGCCCCGGTTCGGGAAGATCCCACATGCCGCGGAGTGGCTAAGCCCGTGAGCCATGGCCGCTAAGCCTGCGCGTCCGGAGCCTGTGCTCCGCAACGGGAGAGACCACAACAGTGAGAGGCCCGTGTACCGGAAAAAAAAAAACGGGGGGGGGGACTATGGGAGAACAGCAGTCTCACCTAGTGCTGAAAACGTACACCCAAATTACAGGAAATCTATATTTATGGGCGGAAAAAAATAGAGAAATTTAATAAAAGGGACGAATCTCATTGTTATAGTTTACAATAAAGAAAAAACATGGCCATGTATAAAACATATTCTCTATCTGTAGCTCAAATACAAGGTATAGAACCAGTAATTAGAGAAATGTGAAAATAGGCATAATAAAGAAAGTATATTTACCTTATAATTCTCCCATATTACCTTAAGAAAGAAAGAAATATTTTACAAGGTCAATCTGTTTATAGATTTGTCCATGATCTGAGAAGAATAAATAAGTCATAATTGGTCTGATACCTGTGGTACACATTCTTATTACTACATTAACTTCTGTGTCTGAATAAGCTAATTATTTTTATGTAATAGACTTATGTTCAGCTTTCTTTCTTTTACCTTTAGCTAAGGAGTCAATGTTCCTACTTGACTTTACCTATGTAGGCTTTTAATATTTGTGGCAATTGATTCCCCAGAAATTCAGAGATTTATTTACTGTATTCTCTAGGTATTTACAAGAAAAATTAACAAATTGTCTCTGCCTTGATGCTCCAAACTAATTCAATGCTGGTTGATTTATTGATAGCTGCTAATATCTTACATGTTAGTAAAGAAGATACTTTAGCTTTACTAAATTTCTTAGTCTCCCAAGACACAATGTCTTCCTGAATATGTTGCAGTATTATCAAACTGAAGTCAAATATTTGAGATATGTATTATTGGCCAACAGACAGAAGATGGTTGCGTCCTGAACTCAGCCTAATATACAAATGAAACAATGTTAAACACACACACACACACACACACACACACACACACACACACACACACACCTCCACTGAATTTGAGAGTTGGTTGTGGATCCTTGCCTTTTATGAAAAGGCTAAACCTCTCCTGGTATGTTACATGAAATACCAAAATTGTAGTACAGACAAAATCAAGAAGCCTTTCACATTCTTAGAATAGCTGTTGTTTCTCCATGTGTATTAGTTTTTAACTTTGATAAAACCTTCTACATGTTCTGTCATAAGATTTAGGGTGCTTCTAATAGCTTATTCAAAACTTAGGCCCTAATTATAGGCATATTGCTTACTTTTCTGTGTTATTAGATTTTGTTGCTCTGGGAATGCAAAGGTATTTATAAGGCATAATAGCAAAAACTCTCTTGATTGAAAGACTCAGGCTTTAATCTTGGAACACAATTTACTTATAGATACCTCATGATGTTACTATTTTACAAGTTTTTAAGATTCATTTCTCACTGTGTTGCCAGTCTAGCTATGAACAAATCTTATTTTCTAATCCTAATACTACTCTGGGCAAGTGTAGCCTCTTGAACCCAGCTACTATGTTGCCTTATCCTGAAAAAACAGGTTGAATATGACTGTCTCACAGTCACTGATGTAGATATTGGACCTTGGTCTGATTCACCTAATATTCCTATTCCCAAAGCTGACTTAATATTGTTCACCGACCCACAAGAGACTATAATAGTATGTTATGCAGTAGTCAACCCTCATGAGATTTTAGATGCTTCTGTTCCCTCAAACATAAAGTTAGTCCAAGTGGCAATGTCTCCTCTTTCATTTATAATTTTATTTGTGTTGCTTTGTTCCTCAGGTAGTCTAGCTAAAGGTTTGTCAATGGTGTTTATCTTTTACAAAAAAAACAACTTAAAAATATTTATATTGCTTTGTCTAGTCTCTATTTCATTTATTTCTGCTCTGATCTTTATTATTTCCTCCCTTCAGCTAACTTGGAGCTTAGTTTTTTCTTTTTCTAGTTTTTTGAATTGTAAAGTTAGGTTATTTGAGATCTTTCCTTTTTTCTTAATGTAGGCATTTATTCCTATAAAATTCCCTCTTAGAACTGCTTTTGCTTCACCTCATAAGTATGTTGTGTTTCCATTTTCAGTTGTCTCAAGATATTTTTAATTTTACTTTTTATTTCTTTTATGACTTTTTATTTCTTTTTGTGACCCATTAGTTGTTCAGGAGTGTGTTGTTTAATTTCCACATATTTGTGAATTTTCCAACATTCCTTCTGTTATTGATTTCTAGTTTCATACCATTGTGGTTGGAAAAGACACATGATAATCTCAATAATCTTGATTTTGTTAAAACATGCATTGTGGCCTAACATATAATATATCCTGGAGAATATTTGTGTACTTAAAAGAATATGTATTCTGAAGCTATTGGATAGAATGTTCTGTATATATTTATTAGGTCTATAGTGGTCTATAGTGTTAAGTCTGATGTTTTCTTATTGACTTTTTGTCTGGATTATCTATCTATTATTGAAAGTGAGTTATTAAAGTCACCTACTATTATTCTATTGTTGCTATTTCACCCTTCACTTCTGTCAAATCTAAGTCAGCTAGGTGCTTTGATGTTGGGTGTTGGGTGCATATATAATCATAACTGTTACATCTTCTTGTTGAATTGGCCCTTTTATCATTGTATAATGACTTATTTGTCTCTTATTACAGTTTTTTTGTCTTAAAGTCAATTTCACCTAATGTAAATATTGCCATTCCTGCTCTCTTTTGTTGTCATTTGCATGAAATTCCTTTTTCCTTCTCACTTTCAGCCTACATATGTACATAAATCTGAGTCTCTTGTAAACAGCATATGGTTGGGCCTTGTTATTTTAGAGGACATTCAGTCACTCTATGTCTTTTGAATCATGAGTTTAATTCATTTACATTGAAAATAATCATTGACAGGTAAGGACTTACTATTGTCATTTTGTTAATTGTTTTCTGTCTGATTTGTAGTTCCTTTGTTCCCCTGTTCTCTTGTGGTTTGATAATTCTTTTTGCAGTTATACTGTTTATTTTCTCTCCAACTTTTGTGGATCTACCATAAGTTATTTCTTTTGTGGTTTCCATGAGGCTTGCATTGAACTATCTATAGTTATAATGGTCTAATTTAAACTGATAACAACTTCAAATGCATAAAAAGCTCTACACTTTTATTTTCCCCCATATGTTCAACTTTATTTATTGATGTTGGATTTTATTTCTGTTTTTAAATTGTGAATCTATTAAAAAGTTCTTGTGGTTATAGTTATTCTTAATAGTTTTGTCTTTTCATTTTTATACTATGTAGCAGGATGAAACTAATTTATACGTTATTAAAACTATTAACACTATTCTGTGTTTGTCTATATATTTACTTTTACAAGTGAGATTTGTACTTTCATACACTTTTGTGTTCCTGTTTAGTGTTTATTCATTTCAACTTGAAGAGCACCCTTAAACTTTTCTTGTAAGGTAGGTGACAAACTCCCTCAATTTTTTATTTAACTGGGAAAGTCTTAATATCACCTCTATTTTTAAAGGACAGTCTTACCAGTTTAATATTCTTGATTGGCAAAGTGTTTTTTCCTTTCAGTATTTTGAATATATTATTTCTTTCTCTCCTGGCCTACAAGGTTTCTGCAGATAAATCCACTTATAGTCGTATGTGAATTCCTTTGTGTGTGATAAGTCACTTATCTTTTGCTGATTTCATGGATATCTCTTTGCCTTTGCCTTTTCCAATTTAATTATAATGTGCCTTGGTGTAGACCTCATTGGGTTCAAGCTATTTTGTGACTCTTAAGCTTCATGAAATCCATTTCTCTCCACAAATTTGGTAATTTGTCAGCCATTTTTTTAAAAATAGAATTTTTGTCTCTTTCTCTTTCTCTTCTCCTTCTAGAATTCCCATAATGCAAATATTGTTCCATGTGATGGTATTCCATACTCCTGTAGGCTTTCTTTTTTTTTTTAATTCTTTTCTCTTTTTATCCCTCTGACTGAATAATTTTAAATGACTTGTCTTCAAGTTCACTAATTCTTTCTCCTGTTTGATCAAGTACACTGCTGAAGCTCTCTGTTGAAATTTGTAGTGCAATGATTGTATTCTTTAGCTCTAGAATTTCTGTTTGATTTTTTCTTGTTTCTATTTATTTATTGAACTTCACATTTTGTCCAGGTATTATTTTTCTGATTTCATTCAATTGTTTATATTTGTTCTCTTTTAGTTCTCTGAGCTCCTTTAAAACAATTATTTTAAGTTCTTTATCAGGTTGTTGGTAGATATCTATTTCTTTAGGGTTAGTTATTGTGGCTGTGTTAGTTTCCTTTATACAAATTCATTAAAGCAACTCATTAAATCTTGGCTTCAGAAGAAAGTCATTCACCAGTCAGCTCAACCTGGGATTATGGGAAGGCCAGTTCTTGGCACCCATAGACAGGAGAGGCAAACTACAAATACTCTGATGTTGGGTGAGGACACTTGCTGGGATCTGTCATAGGGGGAGGTGTGAGTTGGGCCTTATAGTTGGACAGGGCTGCACCTGTGTTCTCTGGTTGGGTGGGATTGGTGGGAGACTCCTTGTTCTAACAATGCTGGTAGCAAGGGCCCTGGTTGGACAAGGCAATGTTGTTGTTAGGAGCACAAGGCTTCTGTAAAGATCTGCAGTATAAGTTACTGTGAACCCATAACCCTTTTCCTTGTTCCTAGCTGTCCCCAGGTGGTATACCAATGCCAGTTCCCTCAGTGTTCCATGTGAGCTGAGAGATAAGTGGGCCTCTCAGACAATGCCCTGAAACCCTGGGGAAGTTGAATGTATGTCTTAATTTCTCTTTCCCCAACTGGAGAAATCATGGGCCAAAGAGATCCTTCTCAGTGTGTTGCTGTTCCAGCTCAGGGAAGGGGTGACATGTAAAAAGTGAAATGTTTATTCTAACCCTTTTTGATGTAGTTTTCTTGTTTTTCATGCTCCATCAGTGTACTATATATAGCCTTACCCCTGAGGTGTCAGGCATTCAGGACAGCATTTTCATCTGTGTATAGTTGCTAAATTGTTTTTCTGTGAAGGAACTAGGGACAGGGATGCCTATTTACCATCTTGCCAATGTTACCTTAGACTAGCCTTTAGTCTTAAAATGAATATCTATGCTGATAATAAATATCTTTATGGTCTGTTAGGCCACCAGCAAACTTTGGAAGAATGGAGGTTTTCAAACGTTGGTAGAAACTAAAATATTACATGGGAAATGAATCACCAATGTATTAGAGTCATTGAAAATTCTCTAACAGAATTATATTATTGATTGTAAAATTCATACTCTGGAAAAAAATTATCTAAAAAAAGAATTTTCAGACCAAGAGCTACTGAGTTTTGTGAAAAGAGCTACTGAGTTTTGGACTGGAAAAATTAAATGCCCATTATTTCTACCCAGAAACTCCTATTCATAATTTCAGAAATATCTAACTCTATAATAATTAGAAAATTATAAATCAAGGGTAAATAAGAATAACACCATAGGAAAATGGGAATTACATGATGGGAATTTTTCTTTACAATATTTCCATTGTATGCTTGGGTGGCTTTTCCATGCTTTTTCAAACAGAAGGAATATACTGAATATTTTGGAATATTGCAACACCTATAATTCAGTAAATAATACAAAGATGTGTTGTTTGAAAAAAATTATTTACAGGTAACACCTAAGATAAATCAAGGAAGCCATCTAAAGCCAATGTTACCTGGAATATGGTGGCAAATGGACTTGATCAAGATTAGACCTTTAGAAGGTATCAAATATTTTTAGTAATGTTGAGTATGATGTTTAGACGGCCAGACATGTTTCCATAGGCTAAAACTGATGCTCGAGCAGTGAAAAACACCTTTTTAAATTATATCGTCTCAACTTTTGGAATTCCTAAATATCTAGAATCCAATAGAGAAAGTAATTATATATTTTGTAATTTAGGAGCTTTGTAACATCCTACAAGTACTCAAATTTTGCCTACTTTTTATCATTTCCAGTTCCTGGACAAGTGGAATTAATGAACCATATCCTAAAATTTATTTGGCTAAATTACATCAAACCACTCACTTGCAGTGGCTCAAAGCCTTACCATTGGTTTCATTAAAATTAGGTTAACTCCTTCTAGTAAGCAAATTTCAAATTTCAATTAGAAGATATTTGAATTTAGGGTTTAAGCCTAACCCATTATCTGATGCAATAAAAAGTAGTCATGATCAAATATAATACTTAAAGAGTTTGCAGGCTTCCCTGGACTTATTTTGCCAGATGCTGGAAAAATTTCCCTGAGGAGGTATGCCATCAATATTGAACAGGAGACCTGGTATATATCAAATTGTTCCAATATCAGACTGATGGTCGTCACACCAGACAGAATCCTACCAGGTTTGTTGACAATTCACATCAAGGTTTGTTGATAATTCACATCAAGGTGAAGAAGAAACCCAAGTAGATGCGTGCTTCTCTTGTGAGACCAACACCTATGATTGAGTGGGCCACAATTTCCATTAAGAACCTTAAGGTTAAATCCTCTAGATAGTAATTTAAAATAATATGCAGGCTGAAGAAAAAGTTTGTCTAGTGGACAGACAGTAGGAGACATAGATTGTTGTGTTACTTCTTAATTACCTTGACCATTATAATTTTGATACTTATTCTATTTTATATCAGTTGAACATGAAGCTTATAGTATTAGACCTTCTTCCTTTAAAAGTGAGTATATTAACCTCAGGGAATTTTGAATTGATTACAAATGTTCTGAATATGGAGTGAGGACTCACGAAATACATATTTTGCCATAATACTTCAGATCCTTCAATTGGATAGTTTAAATTTAGAAGAATGAAACCCACAGACTATCTATTGATCTATTTACCCAAATAAAACAATCTTAAATATCACCCTTTGTGTTATTGAATATACTAATGGGAAGAAATTTTTAACCAGTCGAACTAAATACAAGTATATTCAAATTGAAAGTCCTTGAACAATAACACAAAACTCCAACTGCTCTCTACGTTATATAGCCATTGGAGCCCAGTTTGACAAAACTGGAATGAATGTACAATGAGGAAGACATATCCCAGCCCAAATTATATATCATATTTCCTTTAAAAGTCCCAAAATATAGTGTCCCATTAAAAATAAGCCTACCTTATTTAGAACTTAGCAATCTCCAGTCTCCATACTTAAGGTTTCTAGGGTCATTAAATGGACTATTGCTTTTAATATTACTACTTCTAATTTGAGTCAATTCAACTCAATTCTACTTGTATGCAATAGGCTTTATGACTATGAAAAGTGTTTACATGAATATTAAAATGTGTCATGATCAAACTAAAAGAGATTTACTAAATACCATATTTATAGGTAAATAGAAGCTGGGACAACAATTGCAAACTCTATTGATATAGAAATATGGACAAACATACTTAGTGCCTTGGGACAATTGCAGAAAGATGTAATTCAGATGCAAACAGTGTGGAATCAAAACCTAATACAGAATACAACTATAGAGAGAAGTGAAAATGGAATTGAGAAATAATTTGGAATTGGACACCTGGGAATGAAACCCTGTTGCAAAAAAAAATGTACCTAAATATTTTTCACAAGCCTTCACTCATATAACTGAACAATTAGTTATTCAACAATTGCAATATACACTTACTAGTACTGAAATACAAGATTGCACATACTTAGAACAACAGTTAGATTTGGGCGTGTTACTATATATGGAGAGATTAAATAATGTTGTAAAAAGATTAATCATAGAAGAGCTGAAACTTGGCAATTGCAGACTGAAACTTCTGAAAACAAAACTACTAAAACTAACTTCACTAAAAAACATAAGTTTTCTCCTATACATATGTGAAACTAATATGTTAGATGGGTGCCAGTCCTTCAAGGAGATATATTTGAATTGAGACAATGGTGCCTTAAGAAAAATCTATGTGTCTAAATCAATCTATGTGCTTATAAGTAAAGAAAAATTGTTCATCTATTAAGCTTTGTTTAATGATTTATAATTCCTAATAGTGTTGCACCTTTGGGTTCTATCCTTCGCTCTTTTTCTCTCTTTACATATTACAGTAAGATATACTGCTAAGAGTTACACCTTCTCATTAAGTGACAAATGACAGCCTTACTCATAAATTCATTCCAAATAGATCACTGGACTAGAGAAGTTTCACCCTAAAGCACTTAGACTTATTCATTTAGTCAGCCTGAATATTGATATGGGGTGTTCTTATTGATTGACTGATCTACTTGATGTAATCTTATGACAAAATATTTGCTTATTATTTGAATTTTACATGATTAACAGTTAAGAAAAATTTTGTTAACTGGCATATAGATCAATGTTCAATGCTCATCTAGGTCTCTATAATGACTAGACCAATATTTATATAATATTGAATGGGATCCTAATAGTGTCTTGCTGCTTTAGGACCATTGAATAACTTTTAATAAATGACAATTCTGCCAACATAGATTAAAATGTGAAATTCAGTAATTTTCTGTTTCTATTAACCCTAAAGTTGATTATATTAATGAGGAAACCCATATATAAATTTCAGTGCCTGAATATCATGTTAATGCATTATTTTCAGTATAATGATGTATGTGCTATGAATGATGGAGGCTGCCTGGAAATGAATACTATTTCCGGTAACCTGATACTTGATTTGTAAACTCCAAGTTTCAAGTGGCTTCAGGTGTGCCATTTTAGGAGAGTTCATATGCAATAGACAATGCCAAATATTACCAGTATGGCATCTTTTGATATATAGATAAATGATGATAATTGGGATGCTCTTGTGTTTTCCTGACATGTTCTGAGTGGTTCTCCAAAGAAACTTGTGTTCTGTGTCATTCTTGTGTAGGGTTGTCAATAGTCTACAACCTCTATACTAGGTCATTTTCTGAGTATTTATCATATTGCTCCATTAAGGAAAAACTTTCAAGAGCCATGTTCCATGAAAGACTTAGTTCTATATTTTGATACTTGTCCTACTCCTGTACACTTAAATAATGAGTACAGAGGAAGAGCATGGTTTGACCTGCAGCCTTGGAGAATTAATGTGAGTCAGGTACCTACCACTGAATATGTCAATATGCCAGTCCAAATTGGTGCCATAATTGGCTGGTACATATATTCAGGTCCAAGTGTATATATGTGTATGGAAAGCCAGGGCTTCAGTCAACGATGAGAACTTACAGTCTTGAAGTGAGATGATGACTTGGAAATCATGATCAATAGAATTAAAATGAAGGTAAACCTAGGTGACAATACAAGGAAATATATATGGAATCATTATTTCCTTTATAGGCATTTTGTTTGGTGCTTGAGACAATGAAACCTTAAAAGAAACTTATGTAAACCAATCCTGTCTATTTACTAAAAAGTAAAAAGAAATACTCATCCTATAAACTTTGTTTCAGAAATTTATAATTTTTAATAGTAAGGTACATTCAGGGATTAGTCCACTGTTTTCTTCTCAATGTGTCTTTGAGTAAGACATTAAACCAAGGAATGCAACACTGCACTGATGTTAGGTGTCTAGATTCCTTTAGTCATAGTTATATTCCAAATAGAAAATTGACTGGAGAAGATGCACTCCTAAGAATAATAGATTTAAGCAGAAGGTAAACTGAATAAGAATATGGAATTTCCTTTTGAAACAGTGACTGACTTACTTGATGTAAATTTATAAGTTTCATTTGAACATGAAATTAATAATATTGAAGTTGAGAAATTTTGATTCACTGGTCCCCAGTACAATGTTTAATCTACTTCAACAAACAAGATGAAAACAATATTTTTATAATTTTACAGGATTCTAAAAGTAGCTTTGCACTACTTTGAAGTACTAAAGAATCTCCCATAGCTGAAGGAAAATGCCATTAAAGAGATTTGAGATACAGTAGTTGGACTGTTAAAGAGCTAAAATTTTAAGCTTAAAATTTAGTACTTACACTAAGAACAACACAAAATTACAGATCTTAATATGGACCAACTGTATATAATATAATAAACAATTTTCTATAAATCAGCAGTCCCCAAACTTCTCGACACTAGGGACCAGTTTCGTGGAAGACAATTTTTCCACAGACAGTGGGGGAGGGGTGGGATGGTTTGGGGGATAATTCAAGCTCATTACATTTATTGTGCACTTTATTTCTATTATTATTACATTGTAATGTATAATGAAATAGTTATACAACTCATCATAAAGCAGAATCAGTGGGAACCCTGAGCTTGTTTTCTTGCAACTAGATTGTCCCAGCTGTGGGTGATGGGAGACAGTGACACCTGAAGTGTGTTGTTTATGTCCAGTCTACTCCATAATCTCGTTTTGGTTGCTGTCACTGCAGAAAACCCTGCTGCACAAAGACAGGATGTTGGAAATGGAAGCAGGCTTTTCAGTGCTTTTGTGGCAATGTCAGGATATTACGTCTTGACTTTAATCCAGAACGTATGGAGATTTGAAGTTGTCTCAAACATACTTTTAAGGCCACCGTAATTTGCGATCTCAAGCAGTTGATCCTCTTCTAGCACGGACAGTCAATTCACCTGGTTTATTCACAAATGAGTCACGGATCCATTCCTTCCCAGTTTAGGGTCTTTTGTGGTTCAGAAGTAATGCTCAATCTTTTTTGAAAGCTGAGATAGGTGATCATGAACCAGCTGGGAGGAAGAAGTCCCTGGCTAAGTGTCTTTCAAAATCTCTGCTAATGTTTGAAACATGTCAAAAAGCCATGTTCAGTTGTTGCCCCCATAACTCCAGTTTGGCTTTGAATGCAGCCACTTTATCTGCTGACTTGAACACAGTTGCCATTCTCCCCTGAAGTGACAGATTGAGTTCGTTGAGCAGACTGAATATGTCACACAAGTAAGCAAATTTTGTGACCCATTCTGTGTCACTGAAGTGTGCTGCCAGTGGTGACAGTTTTTCTAAAAGAAATCCCTGGAGCGGCTCTCATAGCTCAAAAACTCAGGCCAATGATCTACCTTTAGAAAGCCATGTCACTTCTGTGTATAGGAGAAGACATATGTGCTCTGCATCCATCTCCTCCCAGAGCTGCGCGAACAGACGTGAGTTAAGGGCATGTACTTTAATATGGTTGATAATTGTAATCACATCCTGTAAAACGCTAATAAGTTCAGGTGACATTTTCCAGCTAGCCAGCATTTCTCTATGGATGACACAGTGTGTAGACTCACATTCAGAAGTGAACTCTTTGACCCGAGCAGTGAAACCACAAAGCCGTCCAGTCATGGCAGCCGCTCCATCCATGCATATACCAACACAAAATGACCAGTTCAGTTTTCCTGATATGTAATCATTCAAAGACTTGGATAGTTCTGCAGCTGTGGTGTTGGTTGGCAACAAAAGTACACATAACATCCTCATGCACATCCTCCTGGAAAATATATTGCACAAAAACAAGCATTGTTGCCTTGTGGTCAACATTTGTAGACTCCTCAACCTGGATTGCGTACCACGGTGACTCATTAATCCTCTCTAACAATTGTGCCTCAATATCCTCTGCTATTTCATCCATTTGTCTATTTATGATGCTAGCTGAAAAAGGAACATGTGCCACCTTTTGAACTGCAGCCTCTCCTAAAAGTTCACAACCAATGTCCTTAGCAGCAGGCAAGATCAACTTTTCACCAATAGTAAGGGGCTTCTTAGCTTTAGCAATGCTGTTAGCCACTAAGAATGATGCTCTCAGTGCAGACACATTTGATGAAGTTGTGGCCTTCAATAATTACTTCTGTTCGTCGTGTTCATGTTTTGTTCTTTTGAAAAACTCCAAAGTCTTGTCTTTTAATTCAGGGTGATTAGTCTCCATGTGGTGAAGCAGTTTTGAAGGTTTCAAGGCTTTGTTGGATAGTCAGTTGCCACATATAATACAAAGTGGGCTTGGAGAATGTGAATCACCTGTCGCAATGAACCCATAATTTAAGTAGGATTCTTAGTATTTTCTTTTAAATACAGCTTTTTTTATTTGGCAGTATTGGAGTCTTCTGCTGTCTCATCATTGGGTCTTTCCCAGTTTTCAAAGAAGCTCTCCAGCAAAGTTTGTTTTTTACTCATTTTGGCTAGGGTTAGCTTGTGGGCTTACCAAAACTGTGACTGAGAAAAGTGCGCAGTATGGGAAAGAGTTGTGGATGGAAGTAGTAAATAAAATAATGGGCAGGCCACGCGCAGACTAAAATGATTGTTGAATTCTGACTTAAAGCCTGCCACCAGATGCAGCTGTACAATTGAAGTACATCAACTCACTTGCCACTATAAATCTGCCACCAGATGCAGCTTAATTGTCACTTGCCACTCACAGATAGGGTTTTGATGTGAGTCTGCAAGCAATTGATTTATTATGGTCTCTGTGTAATCAAACCTCTCTGCTAATGATAATCTGTATTTTCAACCACTCCCCAGCTCTAGCATCACCACCTCAGCTCCACCTCAGGTCATCAGGCATCAGATTCTCATAAGAAGCATGCAACCTAGATCCGTGGCATGTGCAGTTCACAGTAGGGCTCACACGCCTATGAGAATCTAATGCTGCCACTGATATGAAAGGAGGAGGAGCTCAAGTGGTAGTGTGAGCAATGGGGAGTGGCTGTAAATAGAGATGAAGCTTAGCTCGCTCACCAGCCACTCACCTCCTGCTGTGTGGCCTGGTTCCTAACAGGCCAAGGACTGGTACCAGCCTGTGGCCTGGGGGTTGGGGACCCCTGCTATAAATGATGCCAGAAGATTCTCATTTACAATTGACTATGCTAGTGTCACTGAATGAGAAGTATTTTTTCTCAATGAGTGACCAACTAACTTTAAAGAATTATCAAGGGCAAATCCAATATTTTTGATGAGATATTTACTGATCTGTGGTTGCCAAGTGATGATGTGATTTTTTTTAACTAAATATATAAGAAGGCATATTTACATTGATTATGAAATTCATTTCTTCTGTACCTACAAAGTGGGTAAGATATTGAAGAAAACACACAATATAACAATGGCTTATTAACCATGTTCAAAAAGGCTAAAATTCATGTTCAAGCATCACTAAAAAATCAAAATGACAACTGTACTGTTATTTTATTTGTAATCCAAAGACTCATGTGGCTTCAAAAATAGAACTTGAGGAAGTTCTTATGCAAAGAGAAAAATACAGAGATAACAATATAGATCAGTGTTTAATAAAATAAAATTGATCAGTGAAATGACCTCATGTTTCCTAAACACTAAAGGTGGAAAAAAGGAAAACTAATTCACAAACATTCTAATTCTACAGGAAAAAATGAAAGGTAAACAAAACTATAATAACATTCAAAAAATATATAATGATAATTAAAAAACAGAAATATTTAGGATGTTTAAATGAACATATACAATTACATCAACCCGAAAATTGAGAAAGTAAAAAAGGAAAGAACAAAAAATATTGTATATAATAAAAAATAACACTAAAAATATTTCTTCTAAATGTCAAAAAATATTATGGAAATAATATTCAGCATAATGTATTAATTTTAAAATATTTTGTGGTACGCATGTTGAAGAAAGAGGAAAATGATACATGAAAATAGCAGAAAAGATTAGAAAATAAAAATTATATTATCGTCAAGAGAGATGATGGTCTAAAAATCATGCTCAACAGGATTGTGCTGAAGCACAAGGGAATTGGTCATCCAGGGGCAGGAGGATGCAATCTTCCTGTCCCTTCCAGAGCCCTTGGATGTGGGTGTGGATGCACCCTATCCTTCTAGGAAAGCATGTGAGACTTTACCTTGTCTAGGGACTTCCATGTGGACAAGTCATGGTCCTGTCTTTGGCTTTCTTTCCTGATTCCTAGTTCCACAACCCGCCCAGAGACCTTAGGCGGGGCCTTCTTAGCCCTTTCTTTTCAAATTGTGTCTTTCAGTCAGACTTTCTGGCAAGGGTCTCGCCACAGCCTGAATGATTCGAGGTGAGTGGTTCTCTTTGGTCCTTGACACAGGCCTCAAAGGACATTGGATTATGTGGGATGCCCAACTAAAAGCAGTCAAGAGAGAGGAGTCCTTTCAGGAACCTCAGTCGTCCCAAAGGGGGATTTCTGCTGTGGCACCACAACTAAGGGCTACGATCTTAGGAAATGAAAAACCTTTCATTAGACCTGAATTCTAATCAGATTGCACATGGAAGAAATGTTTCCTTCCCTGGGCCCCTGAGGAGCACACCTCAAAGCAGAGTACTCTGATCAACTGAGGGGACAGTCATTTGTGGTGTGTATTTTGCAGTCTCCAAAGAACCATTGGTAGAGAAGAATCATGCCCCAAGACAGGAGATGGTGAGAGGCAGGCAAGAACCCATCCACCAGGTCTTGGCATGTAGACGCTGCTGGCTATTGAGAGAGCTGAAGGGCAGCCCCTGGGTTTAATGGGACTTGGGCAGGTAACTTTCAGGGATGGTGGGGTCTCAGTGAGGTTCATTGTTCCTGATACTCCCTCTGGTGGATTTTGCTTCAACAACTAGCAGCCATTGCATCTCCTGTGGAGTTCTTCCACTAGGGGAGACACTGCCATCAAAGAGAGCACCTTCAAGAGGAGAAACCCCTTTTGAGTGTGCCTACCTAGTAAGGTTGTTGAGAGCCCTTCTGAGCCCTGGTATCATCTCCATTGTGAGGCCCTGTTGCCCGAAGTGGAGGGGGACCAAATGATGTGGGCCAAGGAGGAAGTAGTTGCACTGCTGTTCTTTGGGGGCCTTCGATGGTCCATAAAACGGGCTGCTGCACCAAAAGATGATGGCTCTTATTCCCGGCCTGAACGTTCACATGCAGGGCTTTGCCAGGTTGACTAGTGCTCAGCCCATGGGCCCATCTCCAGATAATTTCTTCTTCAAGCATCCATTCCATGGGAATTCATGGCCTCGTTTTCTGTGTTTTGGCAGGCAAGTGGCCAAGCCGAATGTCCCATTGACTGCCCCATGCTTGCATGGACCAGAATCGAGCCCAAAGGAACATCTCTGTTCCCCAGCACACGTCCAGAGAGTTTTGGTGGCCAAGAAGCCATGGCAACAGGCCTTCTGATGGGAGGTGAGCAACTGATGCTCTGCCTTCTCTCAGCAGTCTTTTAGATATTCGTCATTTCTTCATTCCTTGACACATTTTTTATGTATGCATTCATACACAGATCCACACGTCCACTGGTTCATTTATGTTTGTTAGTATATATAGAAGGAGGGAGGGAGAAAAATAAGGAGTTAGGGAGGTAGGGACCTAGAAAGGTAGGTAGGTGGGTTGGTAAGTAGGTTGGTAGATAGGTAGGTAGGTAGGTGTTAGGTATGCGTTTCAGATAGATACTTATGTCAATGCATATAGGTACATTTGGTCACTCTGTGTTTATGCATGTATCCCTGTTGGTATGTCTTATAGTATCATCCGATGCATGAAGATGTACATGCAACTGCACCCAATGCCTAACGCTATGGACTAGGAGTTGACACAAATGTCCTACTCCTCTCTAAGCAGAAAACGTCACCAGGAGAAGGAAGATATGAGTTTGGACTGCTGCCTATGGTGAAATCAATGTCAGCCTTTGTCCAACACCTGGAAGAGATAGAAAGTCACATCTTTTTGAGCATCCTCATTTCCAGAAAGCATCTGAGGTAAGACTACTCAAGTGCCAGGGCACAGAGGTGTGGGGATTGCCTTGGTCGGGTCAACGATGAGAACTCATATGGTCCTGAAGAGACATTATGACCTAACAATCATTCTCAATAGGATTATGCTGAGGCCCAGTAGAGGTGGCCATCCAGGGGCAGGAGTTTGTGAATCCTCCTGTCCCTTCCAGAGCCCTGAGGTGTGGGTGTGGAGCCCTCAAGGAAGCCCTTGAGACTCTACCATGTCAAGGGTCTTCCATGTGGCGAAGACATGGTCCTGTCTTTGGCTTTATTTCCTGATGCCTGGTTCCACAGCCCAACCAAAGGCCGTAGTCGGGGCCTTTCCTTAGCTCTTTCTCTTCAAATTATGTCTTTCAGTCAGATGTTCTGGCAAGTGTCTCACCATGGTCTGAATGATTTGAGGAGAGTGGCTCTCTTTGATTTTTGACAGAGGCCCCAGTGGACATTGGACAGTTGGGGAGGCCCGGACAGTTGGGGAGGCCCATCTCAAAGCTGTCAAGAGGGGGGAAATCCTTTCAGGAACCTCAGTCTTTGCAAAGGGAAGATTTCTGCTGTGGCACCACATCTAAGGACTAGCTTCTCAGCCACTTAAAAGCCTTTCATTAGAACTGAGTTCTAGTCAGGTTGCACATGGAGGCAACGTTTCCTTCCCTGAGCCCCTGGGGAACATCCAGACGTACGTAGGTAAATAGTCGTTAGGTATGCGTGTCAGGTAGATGTTTATGTTAATGTGTACAGGTACATTTAGTCACATTTTTTGTTCATGGAAGTGTTCCTGGATGTACAAGACATGTGTTGGTATGTCTTGTATCATCATTCGATGCATGAAGGTGTACACACATGACCCCCAATGCCTAAGGGTTGGACTAGGTGGTGACACAGCTGTCCTACTCCTCTCTAACCAGATAACATCCCCAGGGGAAGAAAGATCTGAGTTAGGCCTGATGCGTATGGAGCAAGTGTTGTCTGCATTGGTCCAGCACCTGGAAGAGACAGAAACTCACGTCATTTGGGACATCCTCATTTTCAGAAAGCTTTGGAGGTAAAGCCTACTCAAGTGAGGGGGCACGAATGCGTGGGGAGTGCCTCAGTTGGGTCAATGATGTGAACTCATATGGTTAAGAGAAATGATGGCCTAAAAATCATGTTCAATAGGATTACGCTGAGGCCCAATGGAGGTGGCCATCCAGAGGCAGGAGGTTGGGGATTCTCCTGTCTCTCCCAGAGACCAGGGGTGTGGGTTTGGAGGCCCCCTATCCCTCTAGGAAAGCCCTTGAGACTCTACCGAGTCTAAGGGCTTCCACGTGGCAAAGACGTAGTCCTATCTTCACCATGCTTTCCTGATCCCTGGTTCTGATGCCCACCTGGAAGCCATAGGCGGGACCTTTCCTTAGCTCTTTCTCTTCCTATTGTGTCTTTCAGTTAGATGTTCTGGCAAGGGCCTTACCACGGCCTGAATGATTCGAGGTGAATGGCTTTCTTTTTTAGACGGTGGGCCTAGTGGATGTTGGACTATGGGGGTGGGCCATCTCAAAGCCTTCAAGAGGGAGGAGTCCTTTCGGGAACCTCAGTCCTCGCAAAGGGGGGAACACTGCTGCCCCACCACATCTAAGGACTAGCTTCTCAGGCACTTCAAAGCCTTTCATTAGACCTGTGTTCTAGTCAGGCTGCACATGGAGGCAACGTTTCCTTTCCTGGGCCCCAGTGGAACATCCACACAGGTCTGTGTGTACCTCAAGGCAGAGGATGCTGATCTACTGAGGAGACAGTCACTTTTGGTGTTTGTTTTGCAGTCTCAAAAGGACCATTGGTAGGGAAGAACTGAGCCCCAGGACAGGAGAAATTGAGAGGCAGGTAAGAAACTGTCCACAGGGTTTTGGCAAGTACATGCTGCTGGCTACTGAGAGAGCTGGAGGACAGCCCCTGAGCTTAAATGGAGCTTGGCCAGGTCACTTTCAGGGATGGTGGTGTCTTGGTGAGGCCAATTACACCTGATGGGACATCTGATGGATTTTCCTTTGCCCAATCAGGTCCAGTGATTCTCATGGGGAGCTCTTCCTCTCTAGGAGCCACTGCCTTCAAAGAGAGCACCCTCAAGAGGAAATAACCCTTCTGAGGGGGCACTCCTAGTAAGGCCGTTGAGAGCCCTTCTGAGCCCGGGGATCATCTTGATCGTTAGGCCCTGTTGTCAGAAGTAGAGTGGTGGCCACATGATGTGGGCTGAGGAGGGAGTAGGTGTACTGTTGTTATTTGGGGGCATTCAGTGGGCCACTAAAGGGGATGCTGCACCAACAGATGATGGCTGTTGTCCCCAGTCTGAAAGTTCCCATTCAGGGCATTGCCAGGTTGACTGGTGCTAAGCCCATGGGCCCATCTCCAGATATCTGCTTCTTCCAGCATCCATTCCATGGAATTCATGGCCACATTTCCTTTGTGTTGGCGGGCAAGTGACTAAGTCCAATGTCCCATCGGCCACCCCATGCTTGCACAGACCACCATCGAGCCTGGAGGAACATGTCCATTCTGCAAGACACGTCTGTAGAGTTTTGCTGGCCAAGAAGCCCTCACCCCAGGACTTCTGATGAAAGGAGAGGCAATGATGCTCTGCCTTCACCTGGGAGTCTTCAGGGATTCATCTATTCTTCCTTCCCGGAAACATTAGTTTAGTACCTATTCATGCACAGATCCAACTGTCCACTGGTTCCTTTATGTTTCTAAGTCTGGATTGAAGGAAGGAGAGAGAAAAGTAAGGATAGGAAGATAGGGAGCTAGAAAGGCAGGTAGGTGGGTCCGGAGGTAGGTAGGTTGATAATTGTTAGGTATGCATGTCAGGTAGATGCGTACAGGTACATTTAGTCACATTTTGTGGTCGTGGAAATGTTCCTGGATGTACAAGACATGTGTTAGTATGCCTCATAGCATCATTCAATACATATAGGGGTACATGTATTACCCCCCCAATGCCTAACTAGGAAGTGACACAGCTGTCCTACTCCTCTCTAGCCAGATAACATCCCCAGGGGAAGGACGACCTGAGTTTGAGTTGCTGCCTATGGAGCAAGCGATGTCAGACTTGTTCCAGCACCTGGAAGAGACAGAAAGTCACGTCCTTTTGGGCATCCACATCTCCAGAGAGCATCTGAGGTAAGCCTACTCAGGTGCCATGGCACCGATACGTAAGGAGTGCCTCAGCTGGGTCAATGATGAGAACTCATATGGTCATGAAGAGAGATGAGGACCAAAAATCATGTTCAATAGGATTACGCTGAGGCCCAAAGGAGGTGGCCATCCAGCGGCCAGAGTTTGGGGGAATATCTTGTCTCTTCCAGAACCCAAGGGTGTGGGTGTGGAGACCCCTCATTCCTCGAGGAATGCCCTTGAGACTCTACCGTGTCTAGGGGCTTCCAAGTGGCAAAGACGTTGTCCTGTCTTCACCTTGCTTGCTTAATCCCTGTATCCAATGCCTGCCTGGAGGCCATAGGCGGGACCTTTCCTTAGCTCTTTCCCTGCAAATTGTGACTTTCATTCAGACAATCTGGCAAGGGTCTCCCCACGGCTTGCATAATTCGAGGTGTGTGGCTCTCTTTGATTTTTGGCAGAGTCCACAATGGAGGTTGGACTGTGGGGGAGGCCCACCTCAAAGCTGTGAAGGGGGGCATTCTTTTCAGGAACCTCAGTCCTAGGAAAGTGACGGATTTCTGCTGTGGCACCACATCAAAGGACTAGTTTCTCAGGCACTGAAAAGCCTTTCATTAAACCCGAGTTCTAGTCAGGTTGCACCTGGAGGCAACGTTTCCTTCCCTGGGCCCCTGAGGAACATCCACACAGGTCCCTGCACACCTCAAGGCAGAGCACACTGATCTACTGAGAAGATAGTTACTTGTGATGTGTGCTTTGCCATCTCCAAAGAACCATAGGTAGTGAAGAATCATGCCCCAGGCCAGGAGATAGTGAGAGTCATTCAAGAACCTATCTACCGGGTCTTGGTAAGTACATGCTGTTTGCCATTGAGAAGCTGAAGGGCAGCCCCTGAGCTTTAATGGGACTTGGCCAGGTCACTTTTAGGGATGGTAGTGTCTCAGTGAGGCCAGTTGTTCTTGATGGGCCCTCTGATGGGTTTTGCCTCCCACTCTCATCCAGTGATCCTCCAGGGAGTTCTTCCTCTGTGAGGCCACTGCCTTCGAAGAGAGCACCCTCCAGAGTAGAAACTCCTTCTGACTGTCCATTTCTAGTAAAGCTGTTGAGAGCCCTTAGGAGCCCTGGTATCATCTCCATTGTGAGTCCCTGTTTCCCTGAAGTAGAGTCATGGCCCCATGATATGGGCTTAGGATGGAGTAATTGCACTGCTGTTGTTTGTAGGCCTTGGGCATGCCATGGATGGAGAGGCTGTGCATCAATAGACAGTAGCTCTTTTCCTGGCCTGAACATTCCCATTCAGGGCTTTGCCAGTTTCACTGGTGCTGAACCCATTTGCCCATCTCCATATATCTGCTCCCTTGATCAACCAATTTTGGGGACTCATGCCCTTGTTTCTGAGTGTTGGTGGGCAAGTGGCCAAGCCCAATGTGCTGTCAGCCACCCCGTGCTTGCACAGACCAGGATCAAGCCTGGAGGAACATTTCCATTCCATAAGACAAGTCCATAGAGTTTGGTGAGCCAAGAAGCCCTTGCCCCAGACATGTGATGGGAGGATAGCCAATGATGCTCTGTCTTCACCTGGGAGTCTTTAGCAATTCATCAATTCTTCCTTCCCTAATACATTAGTTCTGTATTTATTCATGCACAGATCCATTGGCCAATGGCTCATTTATGTTTGTAAGTCTGGGAGGAGGGAGGAAGACAGAAAAGTAAGGAGATAGGGAGGTAGGGAGCTAGAAAGGTAGGTAGTTGGGTCGGGAGGTAGGTAGGTAGATAGGTATTAGCTGTGCGTTTCAGGTAGGTGTTTATGTAAATGCATACAGGCACATTTGGTCAGATTTTGTGTTCGTGGAAGTCTTTCTGGATGTACAAGACATATGCTGGTATGTCTCGTAGCATCATTTGATGTATATAGGGGTTCATGCATGACTCCCTGATGCCTAACGGTATAGACTAGGAGTTGACACAGCTGTCCTACTCCTCTCTAGCCAGACAATGTCCCCAAGGGTAGGATGATCTGACTTTGGCCTGGTGCCTATGGGGCAAGCGATGTCAGCCTTGGTCCAGCTCCTGGAAGAGACAGAAAGTCATGTCCTTTGGGCAGTCACATTTCCAGAGAGCATCTGAGGTAAGCCTACTCACATGCCAAGGAACGGATGTATAAGGAGTGCCTTGGTTGGGTCAGTTATGAGAACTCATATGGTCCTGAAGAGAGATGATGACCTAAAAATCATGCTCAGTAGGATTACACTGATGCCCAAAGGAGGTGGCCATCCAGGGCCTGGAGGTTGGGGATTCTATTGTCCCTTCCAGAGCCCTGGAGTGTGGGTTTGGAGGCCCCCTATTCCTGGAGGAAATCCCTTGGGACTCTACCTTGTCTAGGGGCTTCCACATGGTGAAGATGTGATCCTGTCTTTGGGTTTCTTTCCTGATCCCTTGTTCCTCTGCCTGCCCAGAGGCCATAGGCGGGACCTTCCTTAGCACTTCCTCTTCAAATTGTGTCTTTCAGTCAGACATTCTGGCAAGGGTCTCGCCACAGCCTGAATGATTCGAGGTGAGTGGCTCTCTTTGATTTTTGACAGAGGCCCATTGGAAGTTGGACGATGGGGAAGGCCCACCTCAAAGTTGTCAAGAAGGGGGAGTCCTTTCAGGAGCCTCAGTCCTTGCAAAGGAGCGGATTTCTGCTGTGGCACCACATATAAGGACCAGTTTCTTGGGCACTGAAAAGCCTTTCATTAGACTTGAGTTCTAGTCAGGTTGCACCTGGAGGCAATGTTTCCTTCCCTGGGCCCCTGGGGAACATCCACACAGGTCTGTGTGCACCAGAAGGCAGAGCACACTGACATACTGAAGGGACAGTCACTTGTGGTGTGTGCTTTGCCATCTCCAAAGAACCATCAGTAGGGAAGAATCGTGCCCCAGGACAGGAGAAGTTGAGAGGCAGGCAAGAACACTTCCACTGGGGCTTGGTAGGTAGATGCTGCTGGCTATTGAGAAAGCTAAAGGGCAGCCCCTGAGCTTTAATGGGAGTTGGCCAGGTTACTTTCAGGTATGGTGGGGTCTCGGTGAGGCCAGTTCTTCCTGATGAGACCTCTGATGGATTTTGCTTCACTCACTAGTGGTCAATGAGTCTCCTGGGGAGTTCTTCCTCCCCGGGAGCCCCTGCCTTCAAAGAGAGCATCCTCAAGAGGAGAAACCCCTTCTGAGTGTGCATTCCTAGTAATGCTGTTGAGAACCTTCCTAGCCCTGAGATCATCTCCATCTTGAGGGCCTGTTTACCAAAGAAGAGGGGTGGCTCCATGGCATGGGCTGAGGAGGGAGTACTTACATTGCTGTTGTTTGGGGGCCTTCCATGGGCCACAAGAATGGACACTGAACCAACAGACGATGGCTCTTGTCCCTGGCCTGAACGTTCCATGAAGGGTTTTGCCAGGTGGACTGCTGCTGAGCCCATGGGCCCGTCTCCACATATCTGATTCTTCCAGCACCCATTCTGTGGGATTTCCTGGCCCCATTTTCTGTGTGTTGGTGGGCAAGTGGTCAAGCCCAGTGTCCCATCGACCACCCCATGATTGCACAGACCAGGATCAAGCCCAGAGGAACATCTCCATTCTGCAAGACACATCCATAGAGTTTTACTGGCCAAGAAGCCCTTACCCCAGGCCTTCTGATGGGAGGAGAGCCAGCGATGCTCTGCCTTCACCTGGGAGTCTTTAGTGATTCGTCAATTCTTCCTTCCCTGACACATTAGTTATGTAACTATTCATACACAGATCCACTTGTCACTGGTTCCTTTATGTTTGTATGGAGGGAGGGAGGGAGGGAGAGAGAAAGGCAAAGAGGTAGAGAGGTGGAGAGCTAGAAATGTAGGTACGTGGGTTGGTAGGTAAGTAGGCAGATAGGTAGGTAGATGAGTGTTAGGTACGCATTTCAGGTAGGTGTTTATGTTAATGCATACAAGTACATTTGGGCACACTTTGTGTTCGTGGAAGTGTTCCTAGGTGTACAAGACATCTGTTGGTATGTCTCATAGCATCATTCGATGCATGTACATGTACACGCATGACCCCCTAATGCCAATCGTATGGACTTGGAGTTGACACAGCTGTCCTGCTCCTCTCTAGCCAAAGTCCCCATGGGAAGGAAGATCTGAGTTTGGTCCACTGCCCATGGAGCAAGTGACGTCAGCCTTCGTCCACCACCTGTAAGAAACAGAAACTCAGTTCCTTTGGGGCATCCTCATTTCCAGAAAGCATGTGAGGTAAGCCTACTCATGTTCCAGGGCACAGATGAGTGGGGAGTGCCTCGGTTGGGTCAATGGTGAGAACTCATATTGTCCTGAAGAGACATTATGACCTAACAATCATGCACGATAGGATTACACTGAGGCCCAAAGGAGGTGGCCATCCAGGGGCCAGAGTTTAGGGATTCTCCTGTTCCTTCCAGAACCCTGGAGTGTGGGTGTAGAGGCCACCTAAACCTGGAGGAGAGCCCTTGGGACTCTACCATGTTTAGAGGCTTTCACGTGGCAAAGACGTGATCCTGTCTTCAGCTTTCTTTCCTGATCCCTGGTTCCACTGCCTGCCCGGAGGTCCTAGGTGGTGCCTTTCTTTAGCTCTTTCTCTTCAAATTGTGTCTTTCAGTCAGATGTTCTGGCAAGGGTCTCGTCACGGCCAGAATGGTTTGAGGGAGTGGCTGTCTTTGATTTTTGACAGAGGCCTCAATGGACTTTGGGTTATGGGGGAGGCCCACGTCAAAGGCGTCAAGAAGGGGAAGTCCTTTCTGGAACCTCAATCCTCGCAAATGGGGGATTTCTGCTATGGCACCACATCTAAGGACTCAGTCAGCTGATTTCTGCTATGTCACCACATCTAATGACATAGTCAGACTGCACATGGAGACAACATTTCCTTCCCTGGGCCCCTGGGGAACATCCACACTGGTTCGTGCCCACCTCAAGGCAGAGCACACTGATCTACTGAGGGGACAGTCACTGTTATGTGTGCTTTGCCGTCTCCAAAGAACCATCGGTAGGGAAGAATCATGCCCCAGGCCAGGAGGTGGTGAGAGGCATTCAAGAACCCATCCACTTGCCCTTGGCAGGTAGACACTGCTTGCTTTTGAGAAGCTGAAGGGCAGCCCCTGAGCTTTAATGGGACTTGGCCAGGTCACTTTTAGGGATGGTGGTGTCTCAGTGAGGCCAATTGCTCCTGATGGGCCCTCTGATGGGTTTTGCCTCCCACTCCCATCCAGTGATCCTCCTGGGGAGCTCTTCCTCTGTGGGAGTCAATGCCTTTGAAGAGAGCACCTTCCAAAGTAGAAACTCCTGACTGTCCATTTCTAGTAAAGCTGTTGAGAGCCCTTAGGAGCCCTGGTATCATCTCCATCATGAGCCCCTGTATGCTTGAAGTAGAGTCATGGCCCCATGTTATGGGCTTAGAACGGAGTAATTGCAGTGCTGTTGTTTGTAGGCCTTGGGCATGCCATGGATGGAGACGCTGCACCAATAGTCAAGGTTCTTGTCCCGGCCTAAACATTCCCATTCAGGGCTTTGTCAGTTTCACTGGTGCTGAGCCCATTTGCCCATCTCCATATATCTGCTTCCTTGATCATCCAATTTTGGGACTCATGTCCTCGTTTTTTGAGTGTTGGTGGGCAAGTGGCCAAGCCCAATATGCCATCAGCCATGCTTGCACAGACCAGGATCAAGCCCAGAGGAACACCTCTGTTCCCCAAGACTCATCCTTAGAACTTTGCTGGCTGAGAGTCTCTCGCTTTAGAAGGAGAGCCAATGATGCTCTGCCTTCTCTTGGAAGTTTTTTAGGGATTCGTCATTTCTACATATCTTGACATATTATTCATATATACATTCATGCACTGATCCACTCGTCCACTGGTTCCTTCATGTTTGTAATAATGTATGGAGGGTGGGAGGGAGGGACAAAAGTAAGGATTTAGGGAGGTAAGGAGTAGAGAGGTAGGTGTTTGCTTTGGTAGGTCTGTAGGTAGATACTTAGGTTTTAGATATGCATTTCAGCTACTTGTTTATGTAATGTGTATAGGTGCATTTTGTCACTCTTTGTGTTCCTGAATGTATAAATGTTGGTGTGTCTTGTAGCATCATTTGATCCATGAAGGTGTATAATGCATGACCCCCAATTCCTAAAGTGATGGAGTAGGAGTTCTCACTGCTGTCCTACTCCTCTCTAGCTAGACAACTCTCCAGAGGAATTCAGTTCCTTGTTTGGCCTGCTTCCCGTGGGTCAATCAATGTCAGCCTTGGTCCAGCACCTGGAAGAGACAGATACCAACTTCCTTTTGGGCACCCTCATTTCCAGAAACATCTGAGGTAAGGCTACTCAGGTGCCAGTGCCCCAATCTGTGGGGAGTGCCTCGGTTGGCTCTATGATGAGAACTCATATGGTCCTGAAGACAGAGAATGACCTAAACATCATGCTCAATAGGATTACACTGAGGTCCAATGGAGGTGGCCATCCATGGGCAGGAGGTTGGGGATACCCCTGTCCCTTACAGAGCCCTGGGCTGTGGGTATGGAGGAAGGAAAGCCCTTGAGACTCTACCATGTTTAGGGGCTGCCACGTGGCCAAGACGTGGTCTTGTCTTTGGCTTTTTTTCCTGATCCCTAGTTCCACCGCCCCACCCAGATGCCACAGGTGTGGCTTTTCCTTATCTCTTTCTTTTTATTTGTGTTTTTCTCTTATACCTTCTGGCAAGGTTTTTCCATGACCTGAATGTTTCGAGTTGAGAGACTCTCTTTGGTCCTTGACACAGGCTTCAGAGGACTTTGGACTATGAGGGAGGCCCATCTTAAAACATCTGGAGGTGGGAGTTATTTTGGGAACCGCAATCCTCATAAAGATGGGATTCCTTCTCTGGTGTCTTTTCTACATTCTAGGATCTCAGGCTCTGAATAGCCTTTTGTTAGACTTGAATTCTGGTCAGATTGCACATGGAGTCAATGTTTCCTTCCCTGGCACCCTGAACTACATCCCCACATATTTCTGCACATTTGGAGGCATAGAATGCTGATCTATTGAGGGGACAGTCACTTGTGGTGTGTGCTTTGTGGTCTCCCAAGAATCTATTATATGGTGTGATCTAGCCCCAGTCTGGACTCATTCAGATACATTCATGAACCAGTCCACCGATCTTCATTTGTAGACACTGCTGGCTATTACTTGAGCTGAAATGTGACCCCTGATATTATGTAGGGCTTTGCCAGGACATTTTCAGGGATAGTGGGCTCTAATTAATGCCAGTTGCTTTTGATGGGCCCTTCTCTTTGTTTTCCTACTTTCAGTGGGGCCCATTGCATTTCATGTGGAATCTTTTTCTCTGTGGACACTGCCCTCTTATATTGCCTCCCACTCCCACAGTTCTGGAAAATCTGTTACAGCTCTTTGGTGCCATTGTATCATCTCAAACTTTAGACCATTTTGAGGCAGGAGTTAGAGTGGTGGCCCAAGATGTGGTCCTAGTGGGGGAGTAGTTGCCTTTCTGTTTTTTGTTGTTCATTGTCTGGCCATGACGGGGTCCCAAAACTAAAAGTTGATGGCTCTCTTTTCAGGCCTGAAAGTTCCCTTGCATGTTTTTGCCAGTTTGACTGATGGTAAGCCCATGGGCCAGTCTCCAGATATTTGCTTCCTAGAGTATAAATCCACGTGACTTCACAGCCACATTGTCTGTGTGTTTATTGACAAGAATACAACCCCAATGTCTCGTCTGCTACCCATTGTTTTAAGAGACAATGAAGAACCAGTATGAATTTCTTCATTCTTTAATCATCCTATATTGAATGAATCAACTATTGCATAATTAATGATTCTTTTTGTGCATTTAATGTATATTTCTCTTTAGATATGAAGGAATGTCAAACATAAGTCATTTACCTATAAAAATTTTATGTCTAATCATTTAATACTCTCCATTATTTTTCTTTTAGTTAAAGACTATTTAGTAAGATGACTTTTTGGACATTGTTTTTGACTCTACTTTTACCATCAGATCTTCCTGCATTCAATCTGGTCACTTGTACACCAAAATTAAAGCTTTCCATTCTGGGTAAGACTTTTCTGGAACTGTTTTATTTATATTTGTGAATAGTCATGTTTTGTGTTTATGATAAAAATTAGTTATTTCTTGAATAAACTCTTAATATCTGATCCTAATTAGCAGGAAGTTTCCAAATGTTTCAGTTTGATTTTAGTACTCTTCAGTTTTAAATTCTTTGGAATTTTGATACTAATTCATGGTGCTTTTTGTTCTCATTTTTTCTTTCTGCATGTCTGGTTAATAGGTGATATCCCAGTCTATGATGTTATGTGAGTGACAGCACCAATGTACAACGTGGTGGCTGTAAAGTTCCAAATAAAACATTGGACAAGTGAAAAGCAGGGCTCTCTGATAGTTTTATTCAATTGGGAAACATAAATATTATAATGGGTTTTCTTCTCATAAAAGACTGGCCTACTTTCCAAGATTCTTATGAGAATTTTTTTGTTTTTCTTCTGAATTTGCTTTAATTGAAACTTGAGAAGTTTTGTTATTCTATAGTGATATTTATTATAACCTAAAAATGCTTAGACATATTCATTCTTATTGTATATTTCCAGGGTGGTTATAGTGTTGTGATATGTTTTAATCACTGGCAAACTGCTCACAATTAAGAGACCCAGGCAATTGAGGCCTCAAGTTTGAGATTCATATATATGCTTTGCCTATGATATGTGATCTTGGATAAAATATATGCAAACTGACATCTCTTTTAATGTTTCTGACTTTTACATTGTTTTACTTCTTTCCTTAGAAAGGAAGTACCTGATGTGATTAATTATTGTTGTTCTTGATGTTGCATCCTTGAAGATATGCAAGTCCAAGGACTTGTCAAATATCTATTTGTTTATGTCTGTGATTGATATATCTCTAGTCTACAACAGAAGTATTTTGGACTTTTTAGAGTAAGAAAAATATTCTTTGTGTAGAAATTATAGAATAGTCCACATGAACAATACATACATGAGAGATATAGTTCTCATCCTTGACTACTGTTATTTTCAAATCGAATAATAATGAAAAAATGAAATCTCAATCTCCTGAAGTACCTGGTAGCTACCCAGGAATGTTGTAATAAATGTTCCAGTCTCCAGTTTACTCTGACACCAGGGCTTAAGGATACATATATCTGGTAAGAATTTTCAGGACAAAATGATTATATCTGTGGGTAGTTTTATAGTTCAAATCAATAAGAGCTTTTCTTTTTCCCCAGAGTTATTGAGGAATAATTGACAAATATAATTGAATATATTTCAGGTGTACAACATGATGGTTTGATACACTCTACATCATAATATAAATACCAAGATCCAGACAATTAACACCTCCATCCCCCACCCCACAGTTAATTCACGTATGTGTGTGTGTGTGTTGAAAATGCTTAAAATCTTCCCCCAAATTTCAAGTATGCAATACTGTATTCTTAACTATATTCACCATGCTGTATATTAAATCTATATACTAGATTAGATTAGTTACTAATCTAGTAACTAAAAGTTTGTACCCTTTGATCTAATCTTCCTAATTCCCCTTCTCCTCTATCCACTGGTATTCTATTCTCTGTGTCTATAAAATTGGCCTTTTAAAAGATTCTACATATAAGTGATACCATACTGTATTTTTGTATCTCTGTCTGGGTATTTTCATTTCACATACTGCCCTCCACGTTCATCCATGTAATAACAAATCACAGAATTTTCTTATTTTCTATGCATAATATTTCATTATTTTATATATGTATACATTTTCTTTTTCAATTCATCTATGAATGGATATTGTTTCCATATCTTGCCTGTTGTAAATAATGCTACAAAGAACATGGAAGTGCAGATATCTCTTTGAGATACTGATTTCATTTCCTTTGGCTATATACCCAGGAGTCAGTTTGCTGGATCATATAATCTTCTATTTTAAATTTGTTGAGAAAACTCCATACTGTTTTTCATAATGGTGATAACTCATTGTAGTTTTGATTTGTATTTCCCTAATGATTAATTATATTGAGCTTCTTTTGCATTTGTCTTCATTGGAAAAATATATATTCAGGTCTTTTGCCCATTTTTAATTGAATGATGATGATTGCTATTGAGTTGTACAAGTTCCTTATCTATTTGTGTATTCATCATTTATCACATACATGGTTTGAAAATATTTTCTCCCATTCTGTAGGTTGTCTTTTCAATTTACTAGTTGTTTCCTTTGCTGTGCAGAAGCTTTTCAATTTGATGTAGTCCTACTTGTTTAGTTTTACTTTTGTTGCCTGCACTTTTAGTATCATATCAAAAATTTATGGCCAAAACCGACATCAAGAACCATTTTACCCATGTTTTCTTCTAGGAATTTTATGGTTTCAGGTCTTATGTTTAAGTCTTTAATACATTTTGTGTTAACATTTGTGGGTGGTATAAGTTAGGGGTCCAGTTTCATGCTTTTGCGTGTGGTGATGGAGTTTTCCCAACACCCCTGGTTGAAGAGACGATTTTTCCATTGTGTATTCTTAGTTCCCTTGTTGAAGGTCTGTTGAATATATATCTGTAGGTTTATTTATGGGCTCACTATTCTATTCAATTGATCTATATATTTGTCTTTATGCTGGTAACATACTTTTTAAATTATTGTAGCTTTAATTTTATTTTTAAAATTTTATTTCATATTGAAGTATTGTTGATTTACCATGTTGTGTTAGTTTCAGGTGTACAGCAGAGTGATTTAGTTATACATATACTTATATCTATTATTTTTCACATTTTTTCCCATACAGATTATTACAGAGTATTGAGTAGTGTTCCCTGTGTTATACAGTAGGTCTTGTTGATTATCTATTTTATATATAGTAGTGAGTATATCTGTTAATCCCAAACTCTTAATTTATCCCTCCCCCCACATTTCCCCTTTGGTAACCATAAGTTTGTTTTCTAAGTCTGTGAACCTGTTTCTGTTTTGTAAATAAGTTCATTTTTATAATGTTTTAGATTCCATATATAAGTGATAACATGTGATAATTTTCTCTGTCTGACTTACTTTACTCAGTATGCTAATCTCTAGGTTCATCCATATTGCTGAAAGTGGCATTATTTCATACTTTTTTATGGCTGAGTAATATTCTATTGTGTGTGTGTGTATATATATATATATATATATATATATATATATATATATATATATATATATATCACATCTTCTTTATCCATTCATCTGTCAATGGACATTTAGGTTGTTTCCATGTCTTGGGTATTGTAAATAGTGCTGCAATGAACATTGGGGTGTATGTATCTTTCCAGATTATGGATATATATTCTCTGGATATATGCTCAGTAGTGGGATTGTTGGATCATATGGTACGTCTACTTTTAATTTTTAAGGAACTTCCATACTAGTCTCCATAGTGGCCATACCAATTTATATTCCTACCAACAGTGTAGGAGGATTCCCGTTTCTCCACACCCTCTCTAGCATTTATTGTTAATAGACATTTTCATGAAGGCTTTTCTAACTGGTGTGAAGTGATACTTCACTGTAGTTTTAATTTGTATTTCTGTAATAATTAGCAATGTTGAGCATTTTTTCACGTGCTTTTTGGCCATCTGTATGTCTTCTTTGGAGAAATGTCTATTTACATCTTCAGCCCATTTGTGTTATTGTGTTGTTTGTTTTTTTATATTGAGCTGCCTGAGCTGTTTGTATATTTTGGAAACTAAGCCCTTGTCAGTTGCATCATTCGCAAATATTTTCTCCCATTCTGTGGATGGTCTTTTCATTTTGTTTATGGTTTCCCTTGCTGTGAAAAAGCATTTATGCTTAATTAGGTCTTAGTTGTTTTTTTTTATTTTCATTACTCTAGGTGATGGGTCCCAAAAGATATTGCTGCAATTTATGTCAAAGAATGTTCTGCCTATATTTCCCTCTAAGAGTTTTATAATATCTTGTCATACATTTAGGTGTTTAATCCATTTTGAGTTTATTTTTGTGTATGGTGTTAGAGAATGTTCTGATTTCACTCTTTTACATGTAACTGTATGGCACCACTTATTGAAGAGGCTGGTTTTTCTCCATTGTATAGTCTTGCCTACTTTGGCATACATAAGTTGACCATAGGTGTATGGGTTTATTTCTGGGCTTTCTATCCTGTTCCATTGATTTATAAGTCTGTCTTTGTGCCAGTACCAAACTGTTTTGATTACTGTAGCCTTGTAGTATAGTCTGAAGTCAGGGAGGCTGATTCCTCCAGCTCCTTTTTTCTTTTTCAATATTGCTTTGGATATTTGAGTCTTTTATGTTTCCATACAAATTTTAAGATTTTTTTGTTCTAGATCTGGAAAAAATGTCATGGGTAATTTGATAAGGATTACATTGAATCTGTAAATTACCTTGGGTAGTATAGTCATTTTGACAATATTGATTCTTCCAATCCAAGAACATGGTATATCTTACCACCTGTATGTGTCATCTTTGATTTCTTTTATCAGCATCATATATTTTTCTGAATACAGGCCTTTTGCCTCCTTAGATAGGTTTATTCCTAGGTATTTTATTCTTTTTGATGCAGTGGTAAAGGGGATTGCTTCCTTAATTTCTCATCATTCCTTGCTAGTGTATAGAAATGCAACAGATTTCAGTGTGTTAATTTTGTATCCTGCAACTTTACTGAATTCATTGATGAGCACTAGTAGTTTTCTGCTAGCATCTTTAGGATTTTCTATGTATAGTGTCATGCATCTGTAAGCAGTGACAGATTTACTTCTTCTTTTCAATTATTTCTTTTTCTTCTCTGATTGCCATGGCTATGACTTCCAAAACTATGTTGAATAAAATTGGTGAGAGTGGACATCCTTGTCTTGTTACTGGTCTTACAGGAAATGCTTTCAGCTTTTCACCATTAAGTATGATGTTAGCTATGGGTTTGTCATATATGGCCTTTATTATGTTGAGGTAGGTTCCCTCTCTGCCCACTTTCTGGAGAGTTATTATCATAAATGAGTGTTGAACTTTGTCAAATTATATTTTTGCTTCTATTGAGATGATCATATTTTTTTTCCTTCAATTTGTTAATGTGGTGCATCACACTGATTGATGGATTGATCCCTTGATCATTATGTAGTGTCCTTCTTTGTCTCTTGTAACAGTCTTTATTTTAAAGTCTATTTTGTCTGATATGAGTATTGCTACTCCAGCTTTCTTTTGAAAGCTGTGGATTTGTGGATATTGAAAAATTCTTGAATGCCTTGGAAACATCCCATTTGATCATGGTGTATGATCCTTTATTATGTATTGTTGGATTTGGTTTGCTAGTATTTTTGTTGAGGATTTTTGCATCTATGTTCCTTGGTGATTTGGCCTATAATTTTCCTTTTTTGTGGTATCCTTGTCTGGCTTTTGTATCAGGGTGATGGTGGCCTCGTAGAATGAGCTTGGGAGTGTTCTTTCCTCTGCAAGTTTTTGGAAGAGTTTCAAAAGGATAGATGTTAACTCTTCTGTAAAAGTTTGATAGAATTCGCCTGTGAAACTATCTGGTCCTGGATTTTTGTTTGTTGGAAGATTTTTCATCACAGTTTCAATTTCAGTACTTGTTATTGGTCTTTTAATATTTTCTATTTCTTCCTGATTCAGTCTTGGAAGGTTGTACCTTTCGAAGAATTTGTCTATTTCTTCTAGGTTCTCCATTTTATTGGTGTATATTTGCTTGTAGTAGTCTCTTATGATCCTCTGTATTTCTGTAGTGTCAGGTGTAACTTCTCCTTTCTCCTTCCTAATTTTATTGATTTGAATCATCTCCCCCTTTTTCTTAATGAGTATGGCTAAAGGTTTATCAATTTTGTTTATCTTCTCAAAGAACCAGATTTTAGTTTCATTGATCTTTGCTACTGTTTCCTTGGCTCTATTTCAATTATTTCTGCCTTGATCTTTATGATTTCTTTCCATCTACTAACTCTGAGTTTTGTTTGTTATTTTTTCTCTAGTTGCTTTAGGTGTAAGGTTACATAATTCATTTGGGATTTTTCTTGTTTCCTGAGGTTAGATCGTATTGCTATAAACTTCTCTGTTAGAAATGCTTTTCCCGTGTTCCATAAGTTTTGGATCGTGGTGTTTTCTTTTTTGTTTGCCTCTAAGTATTTTTTGATTTCCTCTTTGATTTCTTCAGTGATCCATTGGTTGTTTAGTAGCATTTTTTTAGCCTCCACATATTTGTGTTTTTTACAGTTTTTCTTCTTGTACTTGACCTCTAATCTCATAGCATTGTGGGTGGAAAAGATACTTGATATGATTTCAATTTTCTTAAATTTACTGAGGCTCAAATTTTGGCCCAAGATATTATCTATCCTGGAGAATGTTCCATGTGCACTTGAAAAGAATGTGTTTTATGCTTGGATGGAATGCTCTATAAATATCAATTAAGTGTATAATGTGTCACTTAATGCCTATGTTTCCTTAATGCTTTTCTGTCTGGATGGTCTGTCCATTGATGTAAGGGGGGATGTTAAAGTCCCCCACTATTATTGTGTTACTGTCAATTTCTCTTTTTATGGCTGTTAGCATTTGTCTTATATATTGAGGTGCTCCTATGTTGGGTGCATATATATTTACAAATGTTATATATTCTTCTTGGATTGATCCCTTGGTCATTATATAGTGTCCTTCTTTGTCTCTTGTAACAGTCTTTAAGTCTATTTTATCTGATATGAGTATTGCTATGGCATCTTTCTTTTGATTTCCGTTTGCATGCAATAACTTTTTCCATTCCCTCACTTTCAGTCTGTATGTGTTCCTAGATCTGAAGTGGGTTTCTTGTACACAGCATATATACAGGTTTTGTTCTTGTGTCCATTCAGCCAGTTTGTGTCGTTTGGTTGGAGCATTTAATCCATTTACATTTAAGACAATTACTGATATGTTTGTTCATGATACCATTTTGTTTATTGTTTTGGATTTGTTTTTGTAGGGTTTTTTTCTTCTCTTCCTCTTTTGTTCCTTTCTCTTCTTTTTGATGACTACATTTAGTGTTGTATTTGTATTCCTTTTTCTTTAGTGTGTGTATCTATTGTAGTTTTTTGGTTTGTCATTACCACGAGGTTTTGATATAGCAGTCTATATATACAAAAGATTGTTTTAAGTTGCTGGTCTTTTAATTTTCAACACATTTTCAATATCCTGCATTTGTACACTCCTCATAATTGCTCATTTTGATATCATATTTGTATGTGCATGATTTCCTACCTTTACTTTTTCTTTGCCTTTACCAGTGAGCTTTCCCATTTGTAATTATTTTGTTTCTAGTTGTGACCTTTTCTTTTCCACCTAGAGAACTTCCTTTAGTATTTGTTGTAAAGCTGGTTTGCTGGTGCTGAATTCTCTTGGCATTTGCTTGTCTGTAAATCTTTTGATTTCTCTGTTGAATCTGAATGAGGGCCTTGATGGGAGAGTATTATTTGTTGTAGGTTTTTCCCTTTTATCACTTGAAATATATCATGCCACTCCCTTCTGGTCTGCAGAGTTTCTGCTAAAATGTCAGCTAATAACCTTATGGGAATTCCCTTATACGTTATTTGTTGTTTTTCCCTTGTTACTTTTAATATCTTCTCTTTGTGTTTATTTTTTTTCAGTTTGATTAATATGTGTCTCCACATGTTCCTCCTTGGGTTTATCCTGCCTGGGACTCTCTGCATTTGCTGGAATTGGGTGATTGTTTTCTTTCCCTTGTTAGGGAAATTTTCAGCTATTTTCTCTTCAAGTATTTTCTCAGGCCCTTTCTCTCTCTCTTCTCCTTCTGGGACCCATATAATGTGAATGTTGGTGCATTTAATGTTGTCCCAGAGACCTCTTAAACTGTCCTTATTTCTTTTTGCTCTTTTTTCTTTATTCTGTTCTGCAGAAGTGATTTCCACCTTTCTGTCTTCCAGCTCATTTATCTGTTCTTCTGCCTCACTTATTCTGCTATTGATTCCTTCTGGTGTATTTTTCATTTCAATTATTTTATTGTTCATCTCTATTTTTTCTTTATATTTTCTAGCTCTTCATTAAACATTTCTTGTATCTTCTCAGTCCATGCCTCTATTCTTTTTCTGATATCTTGGATCATCTTTATTATCATTAGTCTGAATCCTTTTTCAGGTACATTTCCTATCTCCCCTTCACTTAGTTGTTCCTCTGGAGTTTTATCTTGTTCCTTCATCTGGAACATATTCCTCTGCCATCTTATTTTGTCTAACTAATCAGCAGGCTGCAAGATTGTAGTTCCTCTTGCTTCTGGTGTCTGCCCCCTTGTGGATGAGGCTTGTTCAGGCTACCTGGTTAGAGGGACTGGTGCCTGCCCTCTGATGGGTGAAGCTGGGTTTTGTCTCTCTGGTGGACAGGACCATGACAAGGTGTGTGTTTAGTGGTGGCTGTGGCCTCAGAAAGACTCTAAGTAGCTTATCTGCTAATGGGTGGAGTTGTGTTCTGGCCCTGTTGGTTGTTTGGCCTGAGGCATCCTAGCACTGGAGCCTAAGGGCTCTTGGGTGGGGTCACATCTTGATATCTAAATGGTCTCTAGAACAGCTCATGCCAATGAGTACTCCCCAGTACCTCCACCACCAGTGTCCTTGTCACCTTAGTGAGCCACAGTCACCTCAGGCCTCCTCAGGAGACCCTACAAGTCCAGCAGGTAGGTCTGGCCCAGGCTCCTCTGAAGTCACTCCTTTTTCCCCTGGTCCTGGTGTACACAAGAGTTTGTGTGCACCCTCCAAGAGTGTAGTTTCTGTTTCCCCAAAACTTGTGGAATTCCTGCAATCGAGCCCCACTGGTCTCCAAAGCCAAATGCTGTGGGGGCTCCTCCACCCAATGCCAGACCCCAAACTAGGGAGCCTGACATGGGGCTCAGAACTCTCACTCTTGTGGGAGAACCTCTTCAGTATAATTATTTTCCAGTTTGTGGGTCACCCACTTGGTGGCTATGGGATTTGATTGTATCATGAATGTGCCTGTCCTACCATCTTGTTGTGGCTTCCTCTTCAGAAGTAGAATATCCTTTCTCTAGGTTCCAGGTTTTTTTGTCAATGGTTGTTCAGCAGTTTGTTGTGATTTTGGTGTTTTCATGAGAGTAGGTGAGATCAGGTCCTTCTACTCCACCATCAGCCTTGCATCCAGGCTGCTGGCTCCCTCAGGTCAGTTCAGCTCTCACCACATGAGACATCTGAAAGACTGAACTGGGCAGCTCAGCCCTTGAATAGCCATTCCACTCCTGTGAAGATATTTTCTGAATAAGCATTCAGCAACCATGCTAGCTTCAGAGCAGTAAGTACAGTTGCCCCTCGGTGTTCACAGGGGATTTTTTCCAGGACCCATGAGGATAATAGAATCCTGGGATGCTCAAGTCCCTTACATAAAATGGTGTCACTGTAGCTTTTAATATATTTTATTTTTTATTGAAATACAATTGATGTATAATATTATATTAGTATCGGGTGTACTAACAGTCATTTGACATTTATTACATACATTATGAAATAATCACAATAAATCTAGTAACAATTTGTCCTCATATAAATTTATTACAATGTTATTGACCATATTCCTTATGCTATATACTACATTCCAGTGGTTTATTTAGTTTATAATTGAAAATTTATACCTCTTAATTCCCTTCACCTATTTTGCCCATCCCCCACCCATCATCCCTCTGGAAACCACCCATTTTTTTCTCTGTATCTGTGAGTCTGTTTTTATTTTGGTTTTTTGTTTGTATTGTTAATTGAGTCCAAAGATAATTGAGATCATATGGTATTTGTCTTTATCTATTTGACTTAATTCACTTAGCATAATGCCCTATAGGTCCATCCATGTTTTCATAAATGTCAAGATTTCATTCTTTTTATGGATGAATAATATTCCATTGCATACATATACCATATTGTTTTTATTCATTCACCTATCAATGGACACTTATACTGTTTCCACATCTTGGCTATATAAATAATGCTGCAATAAATATTGGACTACATCTATATTTTTTTGAATTAGAGGTTTTTTTTTCTTTATGTAAATACTCAGAAGTTAAATTGCTGGATTATATAACAGTTGTATTTTAAATATCTTGAGGAACCTCCATACTGTTTTCCATAGTGGCTGCCCCAATTTGCAATCCCACCAACAGTGCATGAGGGTTCACTTTTCTTTATTTTTTTCAATGATTTTTAAAAATAAATTTCTTTATTTTTTGGCTGCATTAGGTTTTTATTGTTGGGCACAGGCTTTCTCTAGTTACGGTGAGCATGGGCTACTCTTCACTGCAGTGTGCAGGCTTCTCATTGAATTGTCTTCTCTTGTTGCAGAGCACAAGCTCTAGGTGTGTGGGCTTCGGTAGTTGTGGCACACAGGCTCAGTAGTTGTGGCTCATGGGCTCTAGAGCACAGGCTCAGTAGTTGTGGTGCATGGACTTAGCTGCTCCACTGCATGTAGGATCTTCCCGGACCAGGTCTCAAACCCATGTCGCCTGTATTGGCAGGCAGATTCTTAACCACTGTGCCACCAGGGAAGTCCCAAGAGTTCATTTTTCACCACATACTCACCAATGCTTATTTGTTGTCGTTTTAATTATTTAATGTCATTCTGATAGGTGTGAGGTGGTATCTCATGTTTTTAAATTGCATTTCCCTGATGTTTAGTAATGTTGAGCATCTTTTTATGTATCTGTTGTCCATCTGTATATCTTCTTCGGAAAAATGGCTGTTCAGGTCCTCTGCTCGTTTTTTAATTGGGTGGTTTCGTTTTTTTGATGTTCAGTTGTATGAGTTTGTTACATACTTTTGATATTAACTTCTTATCAGATATATCATTTGAAAATATCTTCTACTATTTATTAGGCTGCCTTTTCATTGTGTTGATAGTTTTCTTCACTATGCAAAAGCTTTTAGTTTAATGCAGTCCCACCCACCCTTTTTTTTTTTTTGGCTTTTTATACCTTGCCTGAGACAAATCCAAAAAAACATTGTTAAGAATGATGTCAAAGAATGTACTGTCTAGGTTTTCTTCTAGGATTTTTATGGTTTGTGCTTTTACATTTAAGTCTTTAATTAATTTTTTTTATTTTTGTATATGATGTGAGGAAGTTGTCCATTTTTATTCTTTTGCATGTAACTGTCTGGTTTTCCAAAAAACATTTATTGAAGAGGCTCTCTTTTCCTCCACTGTATATTCTTTCTTCCTTTGTTGTAGATTAATTTATCATATAAGCATGGGCTTATTTCTGGGCTCTGTATTTTGTTCAGTTGACCTCTGTGTCTGTTTTTGTGCCAGTACCATACTGTTTTGATTACTGTAGCTTTGTATTATAGTTTGAAATTAGGTACCATGATACTTCTAGCTTTGTTCTTTTTCTAAAGATTGTTTTGGCTTTTTTTAAGGTTTAAATAAAATTTTAGAATTATTTCTTCTTGTTCTGTAAAAAATGCCATTGGTATTTTGATAGGGATTGAATTGAATCTAAGTTTGGCTTGGGTACTATGGTCATTTTAAAAATATTAATTCTTCCAATCTATAAGCAAGGAGTATATTTCCATTTATTTATGTCATCTTCAAGATTTTTCATCAATGTCTTATAGATTTTTTAGTACAAATCTTTTACTTCCATGGTTAGATTTATGCCTGGGTATGTTATTTTTTTGATGCAATTGTAAATGACTGTTTTCATAATTTCTCTTTCTGATAGCTTGTTATCAGTGTATATAAATACAACAGATTTGTGTGTGTGAATTTTATATCCTTCAACTTTATTGAAGTCATAGAAGAGTTCTAGTAGTTGTTTGGTGGAATCTTTAGGACTTTTTTTTTCTGTATGCGGGCCTCTCACTGTTGTGGTCTCTCCCATTGCAGAGCACAGGCTCCGGACGTGCAGGCTCAGAGGCCATGGCTCATGGGCCCAGCCACTCCGCGGCATGTGGGATCTTCCCGGACCGGGGCACGAACCCGGATCCCCTGCATCGGCAGGTGGACTCCCAACCACTGCGCCACCAGGGAAGCCCCCTAGGATTTTTTATATATAGTATCCTGTCATCTACAAACAGTGACAGATTTACTTCTTCCCAATTTAATTTCCTTTTTTTTTTTTTGTCTGATTGCTGTGGCTAGATATTCCAATACTATGCTAAATAAAAGTGGTAAGAATGGGCATCCCTGCCTTGCTCCTTATCTTAGAGATGATGATTTTAATTTTTCACCATTGAATAAGATGTTGGCTGTGGGTTTGTCATAAATGGCCTTTATTATGTTATGTTCCCTCTATACCTAATTTGTTGGTATTTTATATTAAATAGATGTTGAATTTTGTCAAAAGCTTTCTCTGTATCTATTGAGAAGGTCATATGATTTTTATTCCTCAATTTGATAATGAGGAGTATCACATTGATTGATTTGTTAATATTGAACCATCCTTGCATCCCTGGGATAAATCCCACTTGATTATGGTCAAGTGTGATCCTTTTGGTGTATTGTTGAAATCAGTTTGCTAATATATTTTTGGGAATTTTTACATCTATGTTCATCAGTTATATTGACCTGTAATTTTCCTTTTTTTATATTGTCTTTGTCTGATTTTGGTATCAAGGTGATGCTGGCCTTGTAGAATGGGTTTGAAAACGTACTTTCCTCTTCAATTTTTTGAAATAGTTTGAGAAGGATGAGCATTAACTATTCTTTAAATGTTTAGTAGAATTCACCTGTGAAGCCATCTAGTCCTTGACTTTTGTTTGTTAGGAGTTTTAACATTAATGATTCAATTTTATTACTGGTAATTGGGTGTTTATACTTTCTATTTTTTCCTGACTCAATCTTGGCAGATTGTATGTTTTTAGGAATTTATTCATTTCTTCTAGGTTTTCCATTTTATTGGTGTATAGTTGTTCATAGTAATCTCTATGACCTTTTGTATTTCTGTGGTGCTGATTGTAACTTTTCATTTTTATTACTGATTTTATTTATTTGGGTCTGCTCTCTTTCTTTCTTGATGATTCTTTGTCTCATTGAATTTTCTATTGTTTCTTAGTCTCTATGTTTTTTAATTTCTGCTCTTTGTTATTTCTTTTAATAACTTTTGGGTTTGTTTGCTCTTTTTCTAGTTCCTTTAGGTGTAAGGTTATTCTCTGAGATTTGTTTGTTGGTTTTCTAAAGTAAGTTTGTATAGCCTACTATAAACTTCCCTCTTAGAACTGCTTTTGCTGCAAAGATTTTGGAAAATTGTTTTTATGTTTTCATTTGTCTCCAGGTATATTTTTAGTACCTCTTTGGCTATTTAGTAGCATATTGTTTAGACTCCATGTTTTTGAATTTTTGCTATTTTTTTCTTGTAATTGATTTCTTGTGTCATATCACTGTGGTTGCAAAAAATGCTTGATCTGATTTCAATTTTCTTAAATTTATTGAGACTTGTTTTGTGGCCTAGCATGTGATCTA